>NW_007377460.1:522101-528124 GCF_000475195.1 Diaphorina citri
TATGTAAAATTGTAAATTTAAAAATTAACAAGATTTTCACCTATTTTACCTATGGATAGTGTGAATAACACTTTTCAGGCTTTTCACTCAAAGCCCGTTTTTCGTCCTCTCAAGAGAGAGAGAGAGAGAGAGAGAGAGGAGAGAGACACAGAGAGAGAAATAATTGTGCTCTTACCCTATGATAAAATAATTTATATTCTAACTTTAAGCCTCTTTAAATGGTGTCACATTAGTTGTGCTCATTTTATTCGTTTCATAAGCAAAGCGACTGAGGGTACATTTTTCTTTCTCTTATCTTATCTATTCAAATATTTTTCATTCTGATATACTTGTGATTTATTTCCTCCAATCCATTTCAAATGTCATCTATATTCCTTTTCTCCTGTTATCCCGCTACCCTTCTCTTTCTAGTTCCTTTTTCCAGTGGTGTCTGGTGTCTAGCGTACCTATTAACTATTTGAACGATGAAGACCAGACTTACCCATTAACTTCGAGATTTTTTCTAGGTCACTTGCTGACTTCCAACTGTTGTACTTTTCAATAATTATGCAGATAGTTTTATTTGTAGGACCTAGGTACCTACTTAGCCTGATTTGGTAGTTCCTTAAAAGGTCATTCCTGCCAATGCCATGCGATGTTCCAAAATTTACTTCCTTATTTCTAAAAGTTTCTTCTTTCTTTAGAATTTGGATACAATTTTCTTGTGAAAAAGTTCGTGTTTTACCTTTTCTTATGATTTTTCTTAAAAAGATATTAGGTAGGCATTATTTTTTAAAGTTTGGACCACACAATTCGCCTTTCTTGAAAAGATCTATATTAAGGAGCGCGGTAGCGCTCCGCCCCGCCAAGTCAAGAAAGTTTAGGCATTATTTTCCATTTTCGACCCCACCCTTCGCCACTACGTTGTTACTATTTCCTTCATATTGCACTCTCATTCACGCTGTCATCTTTTGTTTTCTGAGCACATTCCTCAATGTCGGAGGAAGGCAATACAAATAATAGGTCCGCATACCGGGTGAAACGGAATGATTGATTGAGTTGTGAAACCAACAAAAAAAGGAATTTTAATTGTGTTAAGCATAAATGCTTGTCACAAATGTCGTTCCCCTCCTAATATACTACGCTAAATTTTATGACATGACTTGGACTCGAACCACCAACCTCCAGGTTCAAAGTCCACCTATAAAAAGTGGTGTTTATTAGTTATTATTTTTTTTATTATTATTATTCATAGTGGCAAGGTACTCTCGAAGGAGATCTTCTTTCCATTTTCCCTTAAAGAAATACTTTTGATTATTTCAAAGTTCAAACTCACTATTTAGGATGTTTTTTACCTTCTATTGCCAATATTTTCGAAGAGTTATTCATCCTGTATGATTTGTGTGGATTATATTATGCTTCTAATACAAATACCGTGTGTTAATATTCTATGGCAGTGGCATAGTTGAGTCAATATCGTTTTGGAATAATACAACATTGGTGGCGGCTCAGGGAGTTTGGTATAATGAAGAAAAAAATTGTATGAACGCCAGGTAATTGGAACTATGTATGCAATACGCTCAACATAAAAGATGGTGCCTTAATGATGACTCTTCGCACTACCCCATAATGATCTCCCTAAAGTTCTGCATCACATGAGCAGAAACTCGTTTTCTTTATAGTGTTATGGAATATGGATCATATTATGCGTAATTTGTGGGGAAATGTGAAATATCAAAATATCACTACCTGCTGTCAAATGTCCGTGATTTTTAGGATGATATTTTCTAGTCGTTGTCTATAACCGAAATGTTTTTGTGAATCTGCCCATGCGCAGAATCTCATGGTTATCGTACTATTTTCAAGAGCCGCAAATAATATAACAACGAGAAGAAGCAGCAGCGTCAAAGTTAGCTTCTGAAAGTTCGAGTTATTTTCTCACAAATGTTTATGAGAACTTGTGTTGTGTGTGCGTTACGTGCTTCAAGAACAGGAATATTCAGGGGTTGGATTCAGACGAGATGGTTGAAATTAGGACAGGACTCATCAGAGCTGAATTTAGAATGGGAAAGGGAATTCACTGTTTGACTGTAGGATTCAGATTTTGAATTAGACGTTATTACTATTATCATTAAGCTGTTTCCACACATAGTCGACCACGTTGATCGACGAGGTGAATTTATGTTGTCGAGGCAGAGGCAGTGTACGGTTCGGGGTCGACTATGTTTGGACAAACCTTTAGGTTTGAATTTAAAACAGCGATTGAAACCGAATTTGGACAAGGTTTTTGTATTTAGTCAGAAGAAAAAAAAAGAGGAAGGATGAGTAACAAGGGACGAAAGTTTTTTTTCAATAGGTTTCCAGAATTATCTACAGATTCTACAGCTAATTCACACCTCATTAAGTCGGTACTTACGACTTTTCAATGTTATTTTTTCACCTCTTTTTCCCCATTAAAAAAAAAAAAAAAAAAAAAACCTAAACAAAATGTGAAAATTCCAATTCTTCCTCATTTCAGGATCCGATTTGTGTTTAATGTCCGGATTCTTCATGGATAATTTAACAGCAGTTTTAAATATCAAGCTTTTTTCGTTACTGTTATATTATGGTTATACGTGACTTAATCGAAATGAGAAAACTTCTGATACACCCTGTCGACAAAGATGTTTTCAATGCAGTTTTTGCAATTTTCCATTTGGCGCATATAAAAAAGGCATAATGTAAGCCTGGTGTTTTTCATTGTCTTAGCCTGTGTACAGGGTGTCAGAAAATGAATCCAAAATGTGTGAGAAATTCGAGATGTTTTTTTTTTTTTCTTCTTTTTTTTCAATAGAATTTAGATAGGTTTGTTTGTCCTTTTTTAATGAAATTCGGTAAAAATAAATCAGTTTTATACTCTCAGATCTTGCGGGCATAAATCCTAACATTATAGAAAAAGATAAGAAATAAGAAAATGATCTTCTGTATGAAGCTATGAAGAAAATGGCCCTTTTTGTAGGTCAAGGATTCGGAGCTATTCTGTACACAGCGGAAATATGGCAAATGAGAAAAAATAAACAAATAAAAAAATAAAATAAAAGAATAATAAAGATTTGAAATTGTAAATAGAGGATACAGCGGGGAAAAATATGATACAGTATTCATGTGTGTAGATATGGAAGACAATGGAAGAAAAAAATAAATAAATATTTATCTAGAAAACAAGCAAGGATACAGAGCAACTTTGTGTCGTTTATGAAAATTGTTTTTCTTTGTGCTCTTCCTCTCAATTTTGAGCAGTAGAGGAAGTCAAGATTTGGGCTGCTTCTAAGATAAACAGCACAATTCTTCTTTGAAAAGGGGTGTCAGTGGCAATAACATACATTATTTACCTACTAAGGTTTCTAGGACATATTGTATAGAGAAGAATTATGTATCTTTATTTTGATAAAAAAATTATTGAAAATCTCATCATTTGATCCTCTTTCATAATAGAAGATTGTAGAATAATAATGATTTATTATAGGCATTCAGGCATTTTTATGCATCTAGGTACCTACCTACTGTCTAGACTGGATGACCTTGAAGCTTGAAAGAAGGGAGGTACTAGTAGGTATAATTAATTGGATAGTATCGCCTGTAGGTATTATGTTCAATGAGAGGTATCCTAAACTTGCATTATAAGAATAGGGTACCATTATCAAATAATAAAATAACATTTTGAAACTTAATTTAATTTAATTTAATTTATTTATTTGACGGGTCACAAAACCCAATAATACAAAATTACATCAACAAGAATACAAAAAGAACAAGTAACAAAAACAAAAGTAAAAAATAAAAAATAATTCAAAATACATAAAAGACCTACCTGCCCTACTTACTTTATTTATGTAGAAAATCAGACTGTGACAAATAAATAAATAAATATTTTACAAAGGTACTGAAACTACCACCTCAGTCAAACAACCGTCGAATTTCATTTAAGTGACAATTAAAAAGGTCAATGCCTGTTCTCTCAGCATCATTTGCCAGCTTGTGCATTCTGACGAATGGGGAATGCATTCCTAGATCTTTACGTGCAGAAGGGGTTTCAAAGGGATCTAGAAATCTTGTTCTTCTCGCACTAACTCTTATATTAACTTGGTTTAAAAAAGCTAAATAGAGATAACATATTGAAATCAAAGAATATTGAAATGGATAGGGGATACTTACAGTGGCGGGGGCAGTTCTGGTAGAATGAGGGGCAGATAGAACTCCTCCTGGCCATGCATCACTGGAAACAAACCACATCAATAGGAGACAATTAGTACGATATATTGATGAAAAATAATCAATACCTATAATGATTAACAGATATTCAATTACTGATGATGTTAATATTAGTGTTATATGTGATAAATTACTTGACGTAGGGTCGGTATTTTGTTTTCAATTTATTATTTGTTTGATAAAAAATGACAGATATGAAAAGGTGTTTTCCCAAATCGTGGACAATTTTAACCACTTAGATTGTATCCTTATTCATAATATAGGCATAACTCGAGTACTATAGAAAGTAGTTCATGGATGGAGTTATATCTTTTACCTATCCATTCTTTCATAATTATTTTTCTGATACATTACTGTGTACTTCGTCTATTTGCCCCTTGTTCTACCTATTTAACTCTCATCTGGCATACACACCCTTCTTTTGAATGTGTTTGGGGTTAGGGAAAAATTTAAAAGAACTTTGAAATGGCACTCAAATCTCTCTTATAACTTTTTATTTATACGTAATAGAAAATTCGCTGCTTTAAGATATCTCAAATTAAGGAGATGATAACTTGCGCGTTACACATTATCTTTTGAGGACGTTTTTTCAAAGTTAGAACCCATTCGGAAACTTCGATAACTTTAACGTTTATTTCGTAATGATATTAGACTTTAGGTTTGTCTAAACGTCCTTTTTTATACGGAGTTTACCTAAGATTACATATATAAAATTCTAAAAAACTTGCACTACTTACCTTGAAATTAGAACTCGTGTGCGAAACAAACATAACAGATCGTCTAAAAAGATAAACTAGCTGTGGGAGAACTTTCAAAAAGAAATCTAATCAAAATAGGTTACATAAACTCAAATATTAGATCTTCTAAAACAGGAACATACATGGTCTGTGACGAGTTGTAAATATATTTAACAATTTAAGACGTAGACTTACTGTGACATCAGACATCACAATCTTATCAGACCCTTCGGATTAAATAAAAACTAACAAGTTTTAAGTTTTTTTATTTTAACCTATACTTTAAAGTTAAACATTTTATTATTATCGGATTAGTTAGTTTTAGAAGTTAGTGAAGGAAGAAGGGTTATATTTGGAAGCTAATTACAACAAGAAACACGGAGATAGTCAAAACCCCTTTCAACATATTTCTCCAAGAAAAAACACGAAAGTATTGTTACAGCAACTACTAGTGTTACATGGAAACCATCAAAATTACAAATACTGTCATTTAATGTCCCTCGTCATTTAAAAGCAGAAATTCAAAACTGACGGAATAAGTTTGTTTCCGGAAAAAAGACAGGTTTTCAAACATGGATAACATAATGAAAGAAAACACCAAGAAGAAGTTGCTATTGAAGGATTGGTATTGATGAAAGTTGGCTGACTCACTGCTGACTTCGTCTATTACAACGTTGGAGTTTTTTTTATGTATGTAGTAGTAAACAGTATGAACTTTCTTTACACTTTACTTTTTATAAAGAGTCTTCAGTTAAAGTACTTGCAATCTTCAATACAAAGGTTTCGTGGTGAAGAAAGTCAGGAATTCAAAGATATCAAAAGGATAACACAGGAACGTGAAGGACTTTGTGCGTTGAGCCTTTTCTTTCACTATGAAAAAAACGGATAGTAGTTAGTCTCCTTATAACCATATAAAGAAGTTTTTGTTGCCACACTGTAACAAACAGTTCACTTTACTAAAACATTTTTTCAGTATCTAAGTCCTTCGTTGTCGAAACATATAGACAATAATTAATTTCTAAATTGCTTTAACTATAGTTTAACTTCAAACTCTCC
>NW_007377460.1:528682-532255 GCF_000475195.1 Diaphorina citri
AGTGCAGGGTACTTCTAGGTTCCCATCAAGCGCAGGGTAAATAGCAGCTGGGAGGAAAATAATACTGGTCACCAATAGATCTAACATGAGGTCGCCAGTTTTAATTTGATGCATACTCTAACTTGGGAGCAGGAGCAACAGTCCATAATAGAATAGAATAGAAGGGCAACACATTTTAAACAATATTGTTTCAACTTGTTCTGCATCAGCTATCTAAAGCGCGCTCAGCGCGGCGGCGTGTCAATACGTGTAAGAAATCTCCAGTTACTTTTTACTTTCCGGCCTCTGAGCGAAGGCGATCGTTTGAAGAATTTATCTCTTGGTAGTTATTTATAAATTTTCTACTTGTGCCGAACCCAATCATCACCACTGGAATGCCCTTGGAATTAATTTGGACGGAAGAAAGGATTAAAATAGTTGCAATGAAAAGTCTAGTAACTGAGGCCTTCTTCAGCTGTTTTTGCGCCAGAAGGCAAGGGACGGCTTTATCCGTGTTGTCAGCAGAAAGCTCGTGCGCTGAGTAGAGCCTACCTACTTTTTTTTTTTTTTTTTAACAGATGATGTTCCACGCGACGTTTTTATTTCGTAGCCAATGGAAACAACTGCTACATTAGACGCATGTGGTCCTGTGTCGTAGCATGGCCCATCCCGTAGTATAGCCTCTCATCAGATTGGGGGAGAAGAAGACACAATACTTCCCATTTAGGTTGACTGGGTCAACACGAGAACACCAGAAAGGTAAACCGTTGAAATATTTGCAATCGAAAAACAGTACAAATTTTTGTCGATGGTGGGGATTTCGAACCCGGGACCTTCTTGCATGGCAAGCAAGCGCGCGTTACCCACTCGGACCAACTTACCTCACCAAAGAGGACTACCATAGTGCACACACTGACTGATTTGGAGAACATTTGTATTTGGTAGATGTTGAAAAATGATCATTTTTATAACATTTACATGCCATTTTACTACAAAAATAAATAAAAATGCCGTTTTCTTGGGTTTACTAAAAAAAAGTAGGGAATATACCATTAAGTAATTAGTTTTTTGTGTTCTAAACATCTTTGTTCTTATATTTTTTACTTTCTATTACCCCTTACGTATAGGGAACCTATACAAGGTAATGAGAAAGTATTGCAATCGGTCCAAATTTTCAAAAATCGGGAAATGGGTGGAAAATATCCGTTTTGGGATCCCCTGATTCCAAAAAAGTGGTTTTTAGCCCATGGTCTGTACGTATGTATGTATGTATGTGTACGTATGTATGTACGTATGTGTGTATGTACGTTACGTATGTGTGTACTACAGGTTTAAATGGAAAAGGTGGTATACAAAATATCTCAAGAACGGTTAGTCGTAAAGCGATGAAATTTGGTATGATATACCGGTATGGTCCAAGGACGCGACTGTAAAACAATTTGGTTAAAATCGGATAGTCACTCATCCAGATTTTAAACCAAAGTCAATGTTGCTTAACCCTTATTTCGTAAACGGTAAGAGACATCGAAAAACATTTGGTTCATTTTGGATGTGAATATTCTATATCTATGTGAATTTTTCACGCCGAATCGAATGTGCTACTTCTAGAACTGTCCCGATTTATGGTTGAGAAGTTTGCGGGTTCGATACTCCCTGCTGTGTCAACAAATTTCCCCTTTCATTCGTGAATCGGTTACCAAGTAAGCATGTGAATAGTTAAACCCATGTGATTTTTCACGCCGAATCGAATGGTGCTACTTCTAGAACTGTCCGACTTACGATTGAGAAGTTGCGGGTTCGATACTCCCCTGTGTTTTCTTTCTTTTAGTACGTATTCGCAAATGTAATAGAAAGTCGTGTGATGTTCACACCTAATTTTTTTCGTACGACTTACCATTTTCAATAAATAAATACGATTATCTGAAAAAACAGTTATCTTGCCCCTTCATTGCATAACTAAAAGCTCTCGAAACTTCAAGCCAAATGTGCGACCTCAAGATGATAAAAAATTTTCATGAAATTTTCAGGGATTAATCTACTCATCAATACGCAACTTTTGACATATCAGGCGTTTCGAAATTCGAAAAAAAATTTCCATCCCTATAGTTTCACTCCACCCTAACATACAGCGGCATTTGTGGTCAAAGTGTTTAATTTTGTCCTTAAACCTCGCACATTCTGGTAATATATTGGAAAACTGTCATTACGAGTGGCATCGGTCAATGTTATTAAATTCTTTTTGTTAACACATGATCTGAATAAAAATTTGGGGTCCTAAAGCTATCATTTCTATTTGTCATAATTGTGGTAATATGCATTGGAGACCAAACAGAATTATCAACATTACAGAATTGATTGTTACTTGGTAGAATCATGGATACGTCACTATAAATATTAGTAACTAGTAGAGGGGATTTGAGGAGTAGAACTGACATTAGCTCCCAAGTTCAGTGCTACAGGCCTGGATTCAGCTTCATACACTCTGTCTAATAATTGGGTTTTTATTTTAAGGCAAATCAGTCTCTTCCCTTTTCGATTCATATGAATACCATCTTTGGCATAATGCCAAGGCCTCAGGTAAAAGTTGGGGTCCAGGTACGAGATATTATTGTCCTTGAAAAAGTTCCGAAGCATTGCATTGAATTGGGCCACTCTAGTGTTAACATAGGGTCTGTCCCATCTAACTGGTACCAATATGAAGGATAAGTGGTGAGTTTTATACTTGTTGATAATATTAGATATTGCTTGTTTAACTTTTGACCAGTCGTTCGATTGGACGTCGTTTGTTCCGCAAAATATTACGATGTGATCTTTACTATTTGATTGCGTGTTGATCGGTGGTGTCTCTTGTATTGCTTCGAATCCCGCGCCTGGCTTGCATAATGCATCTACATTTTCATCATGGTCTTCTCTCAGGTGTTGGCTTAATGCGCGGACATGACTATCCCCTATTAGATGACATTTAGTATTTGATGAACGTATATTTGGTGTCCTTTTACTACTGTAGTTTCTGTCAAATTTCTTGTTTTCTCCATCTTTACTTTTATCTGAATTTCTCTTGTCATCGGAATTTGTTTTATGTCGTTCATTGTTTTCTTCTAGTTGAATAATCGTCCTTTCTTTTTCCATAATTTTTTCAATCAGGGAGTCTCTGAGTAGTTTAAGTTCTTCTATTTGAGCAAGGGCTTTTTGTAACTTCTTACTATTTTCGCTACAACAGTCACTGAAAGTTTCATCCAGGTCATCAGGGGACACAGAGATCGTGGTTGGACTAGTTTGAGTGCTCATATGGTTGGTGTGGTTTACACTTTTCTTAGGGGTCGTCACTGGGTTAGCTTGGTTAGGACCACCTATACTTTTCTTGTTTGGTTGAGAATTTACATGGCTGGTAGGTTTTATACTTTTTCTATTGGGTGTCTGTTGTCCATTGTCATTCGTTTTCTTAATACTTGGTTTTGGGGCGGGATGATTTGCATGTACGAAATGTCCACCTACGATTTTCGATTTAGTCTTTTTGTCAATTTTAACTTTTGCTGTGCATTTTTCAACAATACATTTGTAGAGCAAACTGCCATCTGATTGAGGAACATTGTA
>NW_007377461.1:0-14760 GCF_000475195.1 Diaphorina citri
ATCAATTTTTAAAGAGTTAAATGTCGAAAAAAATGTTAAAGAAGAAAATGATGAAAAGGAAGGGGAAAACTATGTAGATTGTAGAAGAAGATGAGGGGGAGGAGGAGGAGGAGGTGGAAGATGAAAAACAAATAGGTACGTACGTACAAACGTACATTATGTAAATGAACTCTGAAAGTCTGAACCGTTAGTATTATGGAGGACGAAAATTGATGCTCTAGGCCGCGGGTTCGATTCCCGCCCGGGGCGGATTTTATCCTGATGGGATAATGTTCGTTCTCGGAACGGCTGGCTTTCTCCTAGTGAGATGAGTATGGGATGGTATGGGACCGGACGGAAAGAGAGTAGATGGATGGAAAGACGGGACAAGTTGAGGAACGGGATGGGAATGGGATGTTTAGAATGACAGCATTAGTAAAACTATTTGCTATTCACTGTTTGTTTAATTTCTAAATGACTGCATGTTCCAAATTCAATTGACTTTTCAATCTTGATGAGGAGGACGAAACGCGGACCATACCCACCCAATGTACCCCCACCCCAATCACCCTCCATTCCCCCACTATCCCCCTTCACATATACTTCCCCTGCATCCCCCCACTCTCACAATGGAGCAGTTGCATTTGGGTAAAATTTATTATTAAAAGGTCGATTTCTCTGATAAAAGTTGTGAAAAATCCAAATCTCAGGTCAAAACTCCGAAAAAATAACTGTTAAGGGTTGAAAATTCAAATTTTATTTCCTGTCCGAGTGCTGAACTCTGACGTCAGACTTCAGGAGATGCGCAGAAACCAGAAACGTATGCACACAAACATGAATTGCGCAGAAATGAATGCGCACAGATTAATGTGTTGCCTGCGAGGGAGCTTTGCTCGGGACATTTGATGTGACGTCATCGCTTACGGGAGCGTATGCCGTGACGTCAGAGTTCAAGATTTACTTTTTTTTATTTATTTTTTTTTTAAATCGATTTATCTCGGGATCTAACTTAGAAGTCGTGGAAGAAAAAGAAAATTTCCGGAATCCCTCATTTTAACAGCTTTTTGACTTTGAAACATCACCCAAGTAAGCGCAACTGTTCTATTCACATATACTCCCCCTCCAAATCCCCCCCCCACACCCTTCCTTTTCCCTTTTACTGTGTATGGGAAATCAAATTGAATGAAAGCTACTCATATAGGCATGTACATGTATTGTGTACCTGCAATAGCCTATAGGTAAATAGGTATACGAGTACCTACATAAATAGATTCTATGTAGGTATGTCAGTTTGGGACTAACTGTGGTTACAGTGAAAATTCAGAGAGAAAAAAATCCCTGAAAAGTACCCGCACCTACCAATAACCTACAATCATAAATTTGTAAAATTTTGTTAGCTTTTTTTTGCCTTCAGTTAGTACTGAAGCTCAGAAAAAAAAGAATAATGTAGGGACCTACCTATTAACCTTTTGCGTAAAATGACTATAATAGTCATTCATAAAATGACTATTATGGGTATCGATCGGTTGACTTTTGGTCGATATATAAACATACTCGTAACTCAGCCAATCTTGATGAGCTGTTTACCTTACAAATGTCAACAATTCAGAAATGATTTTTGTTTATTAAAGGACCCTACCCGGATAAAAAGAAGAAGAATAAGAAGGAGGAGGAGGAGGAGAAAGAGGAGGAGGAGGAGGAGGAGGAGGAGGAGAAGCGACTGAAAAAACAGCTTTTAATTTTCCACAGAAGAGAGAGAGAGAGAGAAAGAGAACTGTGTGTTCATTGATGAAATTTTTGAGGAGAGGTCTTGGTGGCGTGCTAAAAGAAAACCCAATAAGGCAAATTGTAAGGAATTTTTTTTTACGGTAGAAGAAAGCAAGAAGGGGGGGAGGGGGAGGAGGTTTAAATTTTTTAATGGATTCAAAACCCATCAAACGCAAGTTTTTTGAAGTTGAAAAAAAAAAAAAAAAAAAAATGGAATCTTTGGGAATGTAGGAGAAATTGAAGGAGACAACAACGAATGCATTGAATAATGTAAAACAAATTGTGTCATATACCTATTATGGATCCACAATTACTAATCTAAACATTAACATTTGATCTAGACACAAGACCTCATTTTGGTTCCACCCTTCAAGGAATAGGTTGAATATTGATTTCACTGTTACTTAGCCCACGGTGTACCTATGACCAGTGAACTTTGGTCAATGGTTAAAAACAAGGCTACTCGTATGATATTTCCCTTTACTTGTTTCGGAATTCGGTCGGCCACTCATGCTCCGATTGTGTGCTGGAACGTGGGTGGCGGAAGAGGCAGTCTTCAGACCGTCTGAGAGATCTAGAAGTCGGAAGCTTTTTCCGTCACACACGTTTCGGCGGTTTGACAGATCTAGGTTTGTCAGACAGTCGCTAAGTCGGAGAGTGATAACATTCTTGAAAAATTGACCCTTTTGAATATTTGCTGAAAAATTGAAAATTCGTTTCAGGCCAGATCAGATAACCTGAAAAATTGACCCTTTTGAATATTTGCTGAAAAATTGAAAATTCATTTCAGGCCAGATCAGATAACCTGATTAGTTTATATTAAATGAACTGAAATAAATTCATGTATGTTAAACATCAACCTGACATGACTGAGCTAACTTTATTTCTATGGCGGGGGAAAAAAGTTAATGTGTGGACTATGAATAAATAATTTAGATATGGGACTACTGGGTTATGATATCCACATGGAGTTTGTGAATGGAAATTTACCTTATGGATATGGTTTGTATCATAGGCATAGGGCAAACATATTCATGTTATCTTGAAGCGAATAATATGAGAACTGACGGGGAAAATGAGAGCTCCTTACCTCAAGGTCAACACAAACAACACAGTCAACACAAACGTATAAATCGGAATTCCAGGCCACCTTTGAGGAATTCAGGGAATCAAACTCCCGGATCTTCTACAGTTTGTGAACTTATCATCTTTCAAACCAAAATGAAGTCATCGTCTTATATGTTATAGCTATATCATTAGATACTTATTTAATTAACTCAAACAGTTATAATAACTCTTTTCCTCTTCTACTTGAATGTACCTAGTTATGTTTTGAGCTACTCGCCACTTGAAACACCCAGTAGATATGCATACAAAAAATTCTAAACTTTATTACAATTTCGTTTCGTACATAATAAATACTGGGGATGTGGATGTTGCTGTAAAATTTATACGAAATGTATATTATGTGCTTTAGTCGGACTCCAGGACCGTTCAATACCGCTTGGTATCATTTGTCGGGTAAATTTCCTTCAGGAAAAATATTTGGTTGTTTGATAGAAGTTTAAGGTCACTGGTCATTGTATGAGTACAAGGCCCGTCAGTCTCGTCACACATTGAAATCGTAGTCCCGTCCCGCGACTTTTAGTGGCACGTAGTCTCTTGAAAATCCAAACCTATACGCGTTACTAAAAATAACAGGCCTAACTACTAAGGTATTTAGTGGCAGGGTTTTTCCTTCCTTCGGCGACAAGCTACTCGCCTATTCACATCCAGCTTGTGTGAGGCCGGGGAAAGCTAGCAGTACGCGATTGCCAATATGGTCATGGTTGCCCAATGCCCATCCGGATAATCTAACCACGTGTATGGTCACCCATCCCGATACTAACCACTCGTAACGTTGCTTAACTTCAGTGATCCATCAGGAACTGGTGATGCCTTCAACGTGCACTGACCACTTTCTCAGGAAAAGACTGCAGGAACATGAAGCCCTACGACGACACTTCTCGTCCTTTGTCATTTTCCCATTTAATATCATTTGAGGTCTTCAATCTTCATCAGATAGAATCTTTCAGCCCGTGGCAATCTTGGGAAGTCTACAAAGGCTAACAAGGACTGAATGGTCGGTTTCCCATCTTTCCATCTAATCTCATTTGGTGTCGGCGATAAAATCTTCCAGCCCGTGGCAATCTTTGCGAAGTCTACAAAGGCACAGACGGCCTGGCAACTTAAACTCAAGTGGCAACTTGAAAGTGAAGACAAGTGGCATACAAGCACGGAACGCCTTTCAATTAGCTTGCTTTCAAGTACGTCGGGACCTGGTTGTCTGTTTGATTAGGGTTGTGCTAATGTTCATTTGATGCTTTGAATACAGAGCTACCAGAGTCTTGCAGTGTAAACACTCGCATTAATAGAGTTGCTGAGAAGATGGACAGACGTGACGGTGTTTTGTCTGTTTTGTTGTCCTTCTGTTGTCTTTAGACTTTTGGAGTAGTCTTACTCCTAATGTACCCAGAGGTACCGGGCTCAACAGGTTTTCTTCTTCTTCTTCTTCTTCTTCTTCTTCTTCGTAGTTGTGGTCTTCTTCTCTTTTTCTTCGCCTTATTCCGGGGCGAATTTTATCCTGAAGGTTCGTTCTCGGAACGGCTGGATTTCTCCTATCCTGTCATCCTTCTCTCTTTGATCTCGGGAGGATCAGACCCTAGCACTAGTAGTTACAGTTCCCTCTGTCAAACCTCTTGGGGGAAAAAAATCTTTTAATTCGTTTTCTTCTTGGCCTGCCTTTTGTCTGTTTCAACGTAACTTATGAAGGCTTTGTCCA
Source organism: Diaphorina citri (assembly GCF_000475195.1). NCBI lineage: Eukaryota > Metazoa > Arthropoda > Insecta > Hemiptera > Psyllidae > Diaphorina > Diaphorina citri. The sequence goes on from NW_007377461.1 coordinate 4,568, forward strand.
ATTTAATCTTTGACAAAGGATGTTCAACGCAGAAATGACGCTTCTAAATTTTTCTCTCGTATAGTGACTCGAACCCTAGTCCCTCGGAATACGAGACCAACGTTCTACTTCTGAGCTGCTGGGTCTCTCAGTAAACCAGCATCTCACTGAACTAGGCTAACGGGATTGAAAGAGGTACTCAAAGTCATACATGACGGATAGTGGGACTAGAGTGGGACAGAAGACAGAAATGACAAGAAGAGGGATGGAAAGACGGGACAAGCAGAGGAATGGGATTTGATGAGATGAGTATGGGATGGTATGGGACCGGACGGAAAGAGAGTAGATGGATGGAAAGACGGGACAAGTTGAGGAACGGGATGGGAATGTATTATGTTCATCAATACTTTGTGCTGTTCATTAATAATGGATTCTAATTTAATTCTAATCTTCTTCACATTTGGATCATTGGATTTAAAACGTTCGTTGAGAAGTGTTTTAAATATTTTCGTGTCATATCGGTTGCTTTTCAATAATTCTAATGAATTATGTTCATCAATACTTTGTGCTGTTCATTAATAATGGATTCTAATTTAATTCTAATCTTCTTAACATTTGGATCATTGGATTTAAAACGTTCGTTGAGAAGTGTTTTAAATATTTTCGTGTCATATCGGTTGCTTTTCAATAATTCTAATGGATAAGTTCTATCAACCTGGAATTCCTCGTAATTTGAAAATTGGTTATTTTTCAATGGTAATGTGCTTGGAGCATTTTCATTCAAGTTGTCAAACTTACTACACGTTGGTGTATCTCTTGTGATCAGTGGACGTGGTCCAATGAATATAATATCCGAGTCCACATTAATGTCTTGATGTTCATTATCCATTGCATCCAATTCCAAAACCTTCTCAAAGCCATCCAGTATGAGACATTTGGTGTCCAAGTAATCTTGTTCCATGTCATCTGGTTCATATAGCAGGGGAATATTGTTATGCTGACTGAAAATATAACATCCGAGTCCACATTAATGTCTTGATGTTCATTATCCATTGCATCCAATTCCAAAACCTTCTCAAATCCATCCAGTATGAGACATTTGGTGTCCAAGTAATCTTGTTCCATGTCATCTGGTTCATATAGCAGGGGAATATTGTTATGCTGACTGAGTAGATCAAACCTCTGATTGATCAGCTCTGCTACATAATCCTCACTGATGACGTCATCATCTGTGCTACTGTCAGATTCAGCAGCTACTGGTTCAAACATGCCTTTAGTTTACTGAAAGTCAGCAATGTTTGCAATTCACGAGAATTTAGCACTTACGAGTTTAAAGCATTTTCTATTTCTAGAATACAAAGGAAATAAAAGTTTACTTTCGTTGCGAGAGAAAAGTACCCATGAATAAGAAATGAACACGAATTTCTGTGAAGTAATTTTGGTGTATTTCTGCTGATGATAATATTTCGTTACACTATTCATATGATTCCTACATCGTATCGGCTAAAACAGTGTATTAGATTAATTAGATAATGTAGATGTAGAAATAGGTACTGTTTTTTAAAATTAAAACTAAAATTAAGTTTTGATGTATATAAAAATCATTAAGATTTGGCCAGACCAATTTTTTGAGCGAAAAAATTCTTAGAACGGTATTCCTCCGTGACATCAAACAATATCTTGCCGATCCTAGTTATGCAAAGAGACTTGTTCTTGGAACAAAGTTGGAAAACATCATGATGTCATAATAAAAGTAGGTACCTACCCATATTAGATGATCATCGTTGCTAAGTTCCATTGTCTGCATAACAAAGTTCTCGCTTCTATGGATCAATGGCGTTGTATTCTTTCATTCCAACATGTAACATTTTATATTTTTTTCTTCAAAAGTATGTCACGACGCCAAGGTGAAGACGAAAGTACTTCAAGCTTTCGCTCCAGAGTATTATAACGTAAAGTATAACGTAATTTAATTTTTTAGCCTCCAGAAGAGAAAAGAACAAGAGAAACAGTGAGAGAGAGAGAGAGAGAGAGAGAGAGAGAGAGAGAGAGAGAGAGAGGGAGAGAGAGAGAGAAAGGGGGGTGTTATTATCTCGTTTTTTCCGAAGCCACTTTTTCCACTCTTTTTTTTATAGGAATTTTGAACTTTGGGTTCCGTTTTGGTGCTGGAATTTCATCTTGGTTCAAGTTTTTTAAATACTCTGTGGAGTGTGTAGGTTTATTTTCCTCTTCTTTTTCATCTTTGCTGTTATTATCTCGTTTTTTCCGAAGCCACTTTTTCCACTCTTTTTTTTATAGGAATTTTGAACTTTGGGTTCCGCTTTTGGTGCTGGAATTTCATCTTGGTTCAAGTTTTTTAAATACTCTGTGGAGTGTGTAGGTTTATTTTCCTCTTCTTTTTCATCTTTGTTTCGACGGTTTGGGACTTTGGGAGGAATGGGTCCATTTTCATTCCTGTTGGGAGTCAAACAAGAAAGCGCAGTGTGCTGTTTTTAGGTAGGTATACCTACATAATTTTACTATGTACTTATATGATAATTACTAAGTAGCAAGCCTTCCAATATCCTTTCTTACCTTGACATGAGAAATACATCGTGCCCATATTTGAAACCATTACAGATCACAACATACCTGAAAACAAAAGACAACATATTTATTAGAGTACCCAAGAGATTAGGTTGACTTGGATCTTGAAACACGGAAGTAAAAAATTTAATGTACCCAGTACCCAGTCTACCATGCTAAAACATTACCAGTTACCACTAAATTTTTCCAAGCTGGGAAAGAAATAAAAGCAGATAATTTATTCAGTTCACTAGGACAATATAAAATTCATAGCGGGACGGAAGCAGAAGGGAGAAGATATCTTGGATGAAATACATATTTTAATTTGAAACATTGTGAAAACAGAAGATTTTATTCATGATGGAAACGCCACATGCGGCATTTGTAATCTGCATTTGATAGGGATGCCTTGGCATAGATTTTGCTCGGTTTACTTTGGTTTTGGCAGATAAGGTAGTTAAGTAGCCAGCCTAGTTAGCTTGGAAGGTGGCGCGTCTGCGTTGTAAGCGCTAGGCCGCGGGTTTGATTCCCGCCCAGGGTGGATTCTATCCTAAATAGATAAGGTTCGTTCTCGGAACGGCTGGCTTTCTCCTATCCTGTCTTCCTTCTCTCTTCGATTTCGGGACGATAAGACCATAGCAGTTACAGTTCCCTCTGTCAAACCTCTTAAAAAAAAAAAAACCTACGTCAATAGTTTGAAGAGACGCCCGGCATAAATCAACACGGAACAGAGTTTTGATGTTTTACTGATTTTTTTTTTTTTTTTTTTTTTTTTTTTTTTTTTTTATTTTATGTTAAGAAACAAGAGATATTTTAATTTCTAATAATCTAATTCACCTAATTAGCCTAGAAACCAACAACATAACCTACCTAATGAACAACAATAGGAACACAAGAATTGTATTTCACTGCAATTTCACATAATTTCTGTCCGGTAACATTGTTCGCGAAGGTATTACATAATTATTATCTATGTGCGCTCACTGCATAATTATGTCATGTCACAGAAGTAATTAACCTACATGTAATAATCCTGACCTACATAGCTATGTATAATGTAATAGGTACATATTATTACAATGTAATACATAGTACATAACTATGATACAATGTCGTTTTACTTCGTATAATCTGTTATGATTTAGTTCAAAATTATTGTAATGACACAGGTAGGAGAAAGGAGAGGAAGAGGGGAAGAAGAGAGGAAAGGGAGAAGAGAGGGGGAGATATTACTGAGAGGAGGGGAAATATGAGGAAGGAAAGGGAAGGAATCTCTGGGAAGAAAAAGGAAGGGAGGGTGATAGAAGGGAAGAAAGATTCCCACTATATTCTAGAGATGAGATAACGAATCTAATTTGTGTTAATCGTTTTCGCGTGTGCGTCATCGGTAGGTATTCATCCCACCAACCAGAACTCAATTCCCACATGAGTAACTAACACGAGGAATCAAAAGCTGATAAATTAATATCTTTTTTATATTTATAATTTTCTCCATCCTTTTCATTGTTAAACCTACATATTATGTATGTACTTATGTTTGATGTAAATAAATGAGGCCTGTTTAAACTGTTGGCATAATGGGACTTTTTAGTCTTAGCCGACAGTATAAGTAAGGTATATTAAATAAATAAATAAAAATAAATAAATATCTGATCAAAGGTTATTGAACTGTATCCACGCCACGTGGGTTAAACAAGAGGTTTTAATTTATTTAGGCAGATTCGTCAGGTTCGATTTCCGCCCCGGGCGGATTTTATCCTGAACGAATAAGGTTCGTTCTCGGAACGGCTGCCTTTCTCCAATCCTGTCTTCCTTCTCACTTTTCTCTCTTCGATTTTTGGAGGATAAGACCTTAGCAGTTGACAGTTCCCTCAGAGTTACATCTAGATCTACGCCCTGGTACCAGCCAATGAGTGAATGAGTATTGAACATGACCCTTACATGCAAAGTTCATCGAATTTGCCCCAATCTGTTGTGAATAATTTATTAACATTCATTATTCATTAACCTTTATTATTAACAACACTTGACGTGATTTTTTCACACACCCACACACAATATGTGTTCGTTTCTCTACCTCTCTACCGTTCTCTATACACAGTCGTTTTTATGAATGAAAAAATGCTGGCAAACTAAATCGGGCAATCACAAAAAAAAGCAGTACCAAATGCTTTACGTGTTCTACAAAGTTTTCACACGCTTAATTTTTCGCCCTCGCGTGTTGTGTGCTTTAAGCTGGACTGCTCATTTGATACCTTGTCGCGTGTTCTACCCCGAGAGTTCCGCCAATGAAAATGTCATGCACGGGGATAACTTTTGCTCCCGACCTCTCCCTCCTTGGCAAAAAAAAGAAGCTTTTTCGAGGTTTGATTCATGGAACTGTATTAACGACAAAGATTTTTTGTCCCGAAACAACAAAGATTTTAATATCGTCCCGAAATCGAAGAATGAGGAGAAGCAGTGGTGTAGCGTGGTTTAACTCCAAGTGTAGGGCGGACACTAATTTCTATCACAATATCTATATCTAATAAGAATACAATAATTATTTAAAGTCAATATTTAAGGGTATTTGAGTGGAAGTTTTGAGTGTATGGCCGCCATACACGCCCTACATATACGCTACGCCACTGAGGAGAAGATAAAGCCAGCCGTTCCGAGAACGAATCTCACCTCTTTAGTACAAAAAGTTACGCTTCAGGCAGGAATAAATTTTGCCTGGGGCGAAACCCCTCGGTAAAATTGGCCTTGAACTCTTGGCTGTTCGGAGCACGGCTCTCGTTTTCGTGTGGAATGTGAAGGGATTAATCGTAAATATTACGATTTTTCGTTCACTGATAGGGCAATAAAAATATACCTACAGAAAAAAATAAATAAAAAAAAAATATCTAGGTATTTAAAAAAGTACAGATATAGGTAGCTACCTAGGCAGGTAAAAAAAAAAAAAAAAAAAAAGATTTCTGAAGCATTGCAAAGAATAGTGACTGAGGATATCTAATATAATTAACTAGGTATTTTATTATCTTATACATAGGTTGTTATAGGTAGGTATTAGGTATCTAAAGTCAATCCAAATTACCTACATCACCTTTAGGCACCTTTAGCCACCTTAAAAGCCTCGTAGAAACACTTCTGGAGTCAAGTAACATTCCAGTCTGTTTGTGATCAAAAGTTTGGGTCGGTGTAATTTTTGACACTTTATTTTGGTCAATTTAAGCTTCTTCTTCTTCTTCTTCTTCTCTTGATGAATGGTGCCTATCTACTCCAAAGGGTTAATACTAAGAAAAATATGGTGACAGGGTGCCACAAGTTCAGGGTGGAAGAACTCTATTATTGGGTTACTTCCCCTGATTTAGGCTGTTGGAATGCTATATTATAGTGTCGAGCTTCCTGATAGAGAGTTCGATATTAGGGTGCCGGAACCCAGTCACCCGATTAGGCTGCCGGCACCCTAGTTTTTTTCTCAGTGATACTGGTTTCAAAGTAAGCTCTTTCTCTAAGTGCAAGTAGGTATGGGGATTATACTTACCTACCTACCTGCAAGGTTTAAAGCTATGTGTGAGGGACATACCTACCTACCTGGAAAGTTTAAAGCTATGAGAATATACCTACCTACACCTACTCCCAACCTTTATTTTTTTCTCATATGCTCATCAAAAAGCAATCAGTCTAACAGAGAAGGGGCACTAATCTCCCTTCCTAACATATAACATACTCGTGAGGAAAAAAAAAAAAATATTATAATTACCTAGGTATGCAAAAAAAAGATACCTAGGTATCTACCTACCTACTTTATTACTTTTATGAATACCTCCTACCTAGGTAATTACCTACATCAGGGTCGTATCCAGGATTTTGTCATTTGGAAAGGATGAGATGTTGTGATGATATTATTCGATAATTGTGAAGAGGCTGTCCTTTAGCACAAATAGACACAAATTCATGATTTTGGAAAATCATTAGGTATACTTTAGACTTAGGTGAGTGGCAAAATCGTGATGAAATTTATTCTGTAACTTTTGGTATTAAAAACTTGTTAGATACCTATACTTACCTATACCTACTTGATGGTTTAAATTGCAAATTATAATACCTATTTATTTATTTATTACTAGCCGAAACCCGTCGCTTCGCTCCGGATTTCCGCAAGTAAATCCTTAAAAGGCATGGCCGTTCATGTCACTCATCCATTTAGTGGTCTTGCTCGGCGTAGCTTAACAAAACGAACTGGAAAATAGCCTATAACCTTCACGGGAGTGCAAGCAATAAGCAAAGTTTCATATAGCAATCGGATGAGCGGTTTGGCCAGGCATAAAGTTCGAACAAACACACAAACAAACAAATATTCATTTTTATATACCATTAGATTTTTCGTGCAGCCTCGTGTTGGTAATAAAAAATTATGACATCAAGTTTATCCATTAATATTAGGTATTAATTTATTCTACCTATCTAACGAGACAAAAAAATATGCTAAATACACATAAATAGTGAGAGAGGAGAGAGAGAGAGAGAGTGAAATAGAGAGGAGAAAGAAGGAGACAGAGAGAGACTGAGATGTAGAAGAGAGAGAGAAAGAGAGGTAGAAAAGAGAGAGAGAGAGAAAGAGAGGTAGAAAAGAGAGAGAGAGAGAAAGAGAGGTAGAAAAAAGAGAGAGAGAGAGAGAAATAGAGAGAGAAAGAAAGAGAGAGAGAGAGAGAAGGATAGTAAAGAGAGAGAGAGAGAGAGAGAGAGAGAGAGAGAGAGAGAGAGAGAGAGAGAGAGAGAGAGAGAGAGAGAGCTCCATAGTTCTTTTCTTGGAAAATGTTTCAGATTATATTAACATTATTTCATTCCAGTCAAAATACTCAAAATATTGCTTTTATTCTTGCTTTACATGAAATGAGAAATATGTATACAGTCGTATAATATTACAAAAATGGCAGAAAAACTAGGTAGGTAGGTATGTTAGGTAGGTAATAGACTGCAGAGTTAAACTAGGTAAAATAGGTACCTATAACAGGTATGTAGGTATCTAGGTAATATTTACGCTAGTTGGGTACCTACCTAGTAAAGTAAGTACCTACCTAACTACAGGTACAATATTAGATACATTTTAGAATGGAATTTTATCACACTCTTTGGAAGACCATTATTTCAAGGAGCTTTCTTCAGACTGCTTTCTCACTGGAAAGCATCCCCAAAGGATCGAAATTTCGAAATAAAGATCAGGTTTTATTATAGGAAGTTTATGTAGGTACATACCTATACCTATTATCTAACCTAAAATGTCAAATTTACTCAGGCCTATATCTATTCAACCAGTAACCACTTTCATATTGTGCAATAACCTCAAAGATAAAGAACTTCGAAGGAATTAAATTGACAGAAAGACGAAAACGCCCCTAAATTTCAGGGTAGGGGGCCTATTACATATTATACGTGGTCAGTTTAGGGGCCATCCTCCCTAATTTGACATGGTTAAAAATTAACAAAATGACCTCTATTAGTTAAACCATAGTGTTTAACATGAAAATAATTACAGGACTCCAGCCTCTATAATCTTCAAATAACGCTACATCAAACAAATTGTAAATTATTAAGGGGTTAACCGCGTGACTGATAAAGGTTTGTCCACACATGGTCGATTGGCATCGATCGATGGCGACTAACACGTCCACGTCCACACTGCCTCGACAACATAGATTCACTTTGTCGATGTCGATCGAGGGCCGATGTCGACTATGTGTGGACCAGTGGCGTAGCGTGTATGTATGGCGTGTATGGCGGCCATACAACTCAAAAGTTCACTCTAATGCCCATAAATATTAATGGCATGGAGGAGGAGGAGAACATCGAGAAAAAACAATGATAAAGTTTCTTTTTGTCTTTTGTTTTCTTATTTGATCGTAAAAAAAAGTAAATTGTCAAAGGGCATTTTTAATTTTCTTTTTAATGATTTTCTATCAATGAAAATGACTTTATTGCTTTTGTTCCTCCTCCTCATCCTCCTCCTTGTCCTTCTCCTCTTTTTCGCTTTCTCCTCGATTTTCTTTTCTTATTGAATTTACTTTCAGACAGGGAAACATTTACGGTTAGTCATTCGAAAGAATTGTTTGTGATGTAAACGAAATGAAAACAAAGGTTAGGTCGTTAGGTTATAACGAGACGTAACATTGTCATGTCTAAAGGAAGACAATTAAAATTATGCTCAAACTTTTTGACGTCAAATAAATGGTGACTCTTTTGAGGTCGTGAACTTTTTTTTACTTTCTATTATTTCAAAAGGTTTGACAGATGGAACTGTAACTGCAAGGGTCTTATCATCCCGAAATGTAAGCCACTCACTATCAGGTAGACCTGACAGGTACACCTGATCAGGTCCGCCTGTCAGGTCTACCTGATAGTGTGTGCTCATCAGGTATCAGGAAGACCTGACAGCCGTACTTGACAAATTTTCTCGATAAATGCTCTTAAGAGGACGAACTTTTGTTTTTACCCTAGGAGAGTAAATTTTTTGACGACTTAGCAAAGAATGGCTCAGGAATCGAACCCGGGACCTTCTGCATGTCAAGTACTGGCGTCTATTTCACTTATTTGCCGTCTAAGCTGTCACTGGTGATAATGAGGATGACCCTATTCAATAAAAAAAAAAAAAAAAAACTCAGCAATAGATATAATAGACCAAACTTTAGAAATAGCTACCCTACTGATAATAATAACAGTCGCGGTTCCGTTAGTAATCAGAAGAACCCACCAGTAAATCAGCAACACAATACATCTGCTCATATGAATGATAGTCAGGAGACCGGAGTAGTAAGTACTAGTTTGTACTCTGGTAATTCTAGTAGTCCAAGTGTGGTATATTTCCAGACAGCCACCATTAGAGTGAAAAATAAGGAGAACGGTAAAGAATGTAAGGTTAGGGCTCTCTTTGATTCAGGCTCGACTTACTCTTACATTACCGAGAGTTTGAAAAATCGATTAGATTTAGGTCATGGAGGTGAATCAGTCAACCTTAATATGTACACCTTTGGTACGGACGTTCCAAAATCCATGAAGGTAGGAAAAGGTTCTGTCACTCTTCTTGATAGTCAGGATAATCCTAGGGACATAGATGTTTGTGTAGTACCTACTATCATACATAACCATAGTAGATCTCCGTACGATGTGAGCTTTATCTCCTCACTTGGAAGTAAGTACGAGCTGGCAGATAAATATTTCAGTGGTAGGAAGGAAGATAGTTTAGATATAGATCTACTGATAGGTAGTGACTATTACAGCTCCTTTATTAAAGGAGTACCCATAGAAATAGATAGAGAATTATACCTATTAGAATCCTCCTTTGGTTTTATTTTGAACGGTAAATACCGAGGAAATACAGATAGTAGTGATGATAGTCACGTGAGCAATTTTATCGCTTATCATTTGTTTACTAGGACTGAAATGCCATTACAAAATAGACATGACATTAAACGGCATTGGTCAAAGCAGTATATTTGTTCTCTGCGAGAGAGAAAGAAGGATATGTTTTCACAAGGTAAAGTGAACAGTTTAGATCCTAAAGTAGGAGAAGTTGTTCTAATTCGAGAAGGTAAATTAACTCGGTCAAAATGGCCTTATGGAGTCATCAGAAAGTTATATTATAATAGACAAAAGAATGTAGGTACTGT
>NW_007377461.1:15106-32115 GCF_000475195.1 Diaphorina citri
GAGAGAGAAAAAAATTGAAAAATTTTTTTTTTTTTTTTTTTTTTTTGGGAGTCCATCTCTAGACCACGAGAATTTGCGAGTTGCCGTCTTCACATCATCTAAAGTTTTCTGATACAGTTGAACGTGGATAATTGAGAACTGGATTGACATGGTCATCATAATTCAAATTTACCTACTCTGAATTCAAATTCAAACTAAAATTTTGGATGGAGAGGTTTAATAAATTCAGCATTTGGAGGCGTCCCAAAGGGTCTTTTCCAGAGCTCCTTTTTAAAAAAAAAAAAGATTTTTGTTTTGAAAGTCTAACTGTTAAGGTCTTATCGGGAATCGAACCCACGGCCTAGCGCTTACAAGGCAGGCGCACTACCTTCCACTTCATAAAAAATATGGCTTTTGAGAAGAAGTCGATCTCTTGAGCTCCAAACTATCCAAGTTTGACTGTACCACCTGTTCTCCTCCCCTCCCCTCTCTTCCTTTGTCTTCCCCACCACATCCAACTGACGTATTTCCCACGGTCTGTATCCTGAAACCTCCCCCCCCCCCTCCCACCCCAAAGCTTTCGACAGCAATATCTCTTCCATCTTGAAATCCCCCCTTCCATATCTCCCCTTGATGGTTTCCCTATATCGTTCTACTTTTGTGGGTGGGGCGGGGTGGGGAAATTATTATTCAATGTTATGTAGAACTTCGCGTTTTTCCAAATATTTTCTCGCAATAATCTATTTCCTCCGAAGTGTGAGAATGAATAATCGGGTAATCTATGATCGCGTACGAATGTCTTGTAAGGGCTAGGTCGCGGGTTTGATTCCCGCCTGGGGCGGATTTTATCCTAAAGCGAGGTTCGTTCTCGGAACGGCTGGCTTTCTCCTATCCTATACTTGTTCTCTCTTCGATTTCGGAAGTCGGAACAACGAGACCTTAGCAAATAGCTACTCCGTACAGCTCTTTCTTCCGCACTTTAAAAAAACCTTCCTCGACCTCAATAAAATTATTTTTTTCTCCTACTGGGATTCCAACTCTAATCCCTTCGGTTACGAATCTGGGACACTACCGGGACTCACCGAACTACTGCCTGTTGTGGATCATTAGATAGTGAAGAACCTGACTCAAGAATCGAAGTTAATGCGTCTGCCTCGTTTTCTGTTGAAGACATTGGATGTGGCCCATCAGTAGAAGAGAAAATTGCATTTGACTCATCATTAGAAACTGATGAAGATAATATTCTAGGTGGAAAGGGTGATTTTCTTGTACTTGATGAAGGTTTTTGAGGCTCCGGTATAGATTTTTCTCTAATCGTTTCCAGATTGCTCAGTTTATGCACTTTGGACGGATGCATCCTTTTTGCTCTTATTATTTTCCTATTCGGTATTGATGAGACTGACGGGTCTAAACCTCCGTTTTTCAATTTGTTGTTTTCTATTTGAAGAGAATTTGTTCTGCTTCGAATGATGAGATTTGAATTGAATTCCTTGTTTGATTTTCTGATAATTTTGGATTTTGAAGTCACATTTGTAGTTATAGGTTCTATCAAGGGTAAATTTTCATTTTCTTTCAATAAGCCCAGTTGATGGATCAAAAACTTCAAATCATGGTCTTGTTCGTAATCGGAATCTTCAGGTCCCAGGGTTTCGGCGATTTCATCGAATATTCGTTTCACATCTTTACTTTGCTTAGTGGTGCTATTGTTGAGTTTAATTTCTGCAGTTCTTATGGGTAAAGTTTCAAAATGAACCAAGAGCTCGCGTGCATCATGAAAATTATTATTGATGAATATTGTTTCATTGTAAACCGCAGGTGTCGTTTTGTTTGCTGCTATGAAATTTCCAATGGATGCCCACTTGTCATGACTGGGAAGTATGACACGGTTGGAAATGAAGTTTTTAATATCTTTCCTTAACATATTGATCACATGATCCATGTCATTCCTTACGCAATTATTGACAATTTCAATTTTATTATCCAACAGTGTTGTGAGGGAATATAAAAACTGTACAAAGTTGAAATGTTTCTCTATGAGTTTAGCATCAGCATTTATAGTTTTAAAAAATACCTCCCTTGCATTGTATTTCTCGACGTTTATGTGTTTCTTAATACGACTTTTCAATTTCTCAATGTCCTCTAGCAATTTCTTCTCAATCATTCTTGTGAATTCAGCTTCATTGTAGGCTATATGATAGTTTTCATCAATCAGTTTATTTATGTATAGTCGGAAATGTCTTCTAGTTTTTCTTATTTGTTGTTCCAAATACATTCTGTTTATGTCTAAATTATTGTTAATTATGTTCATCAATACTTTGTGCTGTTCATTAATAATGGATTCTAATTTAATTCTAATCTTCTTAACATTTGGATCATTGGATTTAAAACGTTCGTTGAGAAGTGTTTTAAATATTTTCGTGTCATATCGGTTGCTTTTCAATAATTCTAATGGATAAGTTCTATCAACCTGGAATTCCTCGTAATTTGAAAATTGGTTATTTTTCAATGGTAATGTGCTTGGAGCATTTTCATTCAAGTTGTCAAACTTACTACACGTTGGTGTATCTCTTGTGATCAGTGGACGTGGTCCAATAAATATAACATCCGAGTCCACATTAATGTCTTGATGTTCATTATCCATTGCATCCAATTCCAAAACCTTCTCAAATCCATCCAGTATGAGACATTTGGTGTCCAAGTAATCTTGTTCCATGTCATCTGGTTCATATAGCAGGGGAATATTGTTATGCTGACTGAGTAGATCAAACCTCTGATTGATCAGCTCTGCTACATAATCCTCACTGATGACGTCATCATCTGTGCTACTGTCAGATTCAGCAGCTACTGGTTCAAACATGCCTTTAGTTTACTGAAAGTCAGCAATGTTTGCAATTCACGAGAATTTAGCACTTACGAGTTTAAAGCATTTTCTATTTCTAGAATACAAAGGAAATAAAAGTTTACTTTCGTTGCGAGAGAAAAGTACCCATGAATAAGAAATGAACACGAATTTCTGTGAAGTAATTTTGGTGTATTTCTGCTGATGATAATATTTCGTTACACTATTCATATGATTCCTACATCGCATCGGCTAAAACAGTGTATTAGATTAATTAGATAATGTAGAAATAGGTACTATTTTTTAAAATTAAAATTAAGTTTTGATGTATATAAAAATCATTAAGATTTGGCCAGACCAATTTTTTGAGGGAAAAAATTCTTAGAACGGTATTCCTCCGTGATATCAAACAATTTCTTGCCGGCCCTGGTTATGCATAGAGATTTGTTCTTGGAACGAAGTTGGAAAACATCATGATGTCATAATAAAAGTACCCATATTAGATGATCATCGTTGCTAAGTTCCATTGTCTGCATAACAAAGTTCTCGCTTCTATGGATCAATGGCGTTGTATTCTTTCATTCCAACATGTAACATTTTATATTTTTTTCTTCAAAAGTATGTCACGACGCCAAGGTGAAGACGAAAGTACTTCAAGCTTTCGCTCCAGAGTATTATAACGTAAAGTATAACGTAATTTAATTTTTTAGCCTCCAGAAGAGAAAAGAACAAGAGAAACAGTGAGAGAGAGAGAGAGAGAGAGAGAGAGAGAGAGAGAGAGAGAGAGAGGGAGAGAGAGAGAGAAAGGGGGGAGAGAGACGGAGGGGGAGGGAGAAAGAGAGAGAGAGTGAAACAGCAAAGGAGGGAGAGAGGGGGGAGAGGATAAGGTGGGAAAGACAGAGAGAGAGAGAGAAGTAGAGAGAAAAGGAGATATATAAAGAAGATAAGGAGGGAAAGAGGGAGGAGGGAGCGTGGTAGAACAAAAGGAATAAATTTGACACCGTTCTTGGAAAATTTTAATTTGTATTTTTTTTTTTTTTTTTTTTTTTTTTTTTTTTTTTTTTTAAAACTCTAAACCGGTTTTTTTTGGGGGGATTTTTTGTTGTGTTTTATTTTTTTTTTTCATTTGATACTGTTTAGAAAAATAAAAATGGCGAAGAGATACCGCAAGGCTTGGTGTCTAGAAAGTGAATTGAATTCAACACCAACGACAAGAAAATGTGAAATCTTAAACCACCTTTTCAGAAAACGTCTTGCGAAATAAATAAACAAACAACAAAAGTGAAATTTTAAACGGACAATTTATTGTGTTAAGCATAAATGTTAAATGTCGTTCCCTGATTAATACACCTAGCTAAACATTTTGACTTGGACGCGTACCACCATCCTCAAAATACGAATAGAGCGCTAGCAAGCTAACAATGCCTACATTGCCAGCCTAGTTAGCTTAGTTGGTAGTGCGTCTGCCTTGTAAGCGCTAGGCCGCGGGCTCGATTCCCGCCCGCGGCGGATTTTATCCTGATGGGATAATGTTCGTTCTCGGAACGGCTGGCTTTCTCCTATCCTGTCTTCCTTCTCTCTTCTTTTATCCTGATGGGATAATGTTCGTTCTCGGAACGGCTGGCTTTCTCCTATCCTGTCTTCCTTCTCTCTTCGATTTCGTAAGACCATAGCAGTTACAGTTTCCTCTGTCAAACCTTTTGAAAAAAAATGTCTATATTCACATGCTACTTGCTACTCCAGGCCCTCCAGGGTACACTCAGCCTCGTGCGGAAAAAGGCATGGGTGGTATAATCTCTGATGGAACGTTAACTAGGTAAAGTCTTTGGCCCTCATACATTAGGCATGCCTGCAAAAAAAAAAAAAAAAAAAAAAAAAAAAAAAAAAAAAAAAAAAAAAAAAAAAACCCTGTTTAGAGGACTTTGTAACGTAAAACAGAAGAGCGGAAATTTTTCGACTTTGGAATGACAAAATTTTTTGAACTTTCTAAAGTGATTACAAAGCATCCGCTACCTTTCCTGCCTTCGGAAGCAACCAAAAACATTTTTACTTTTTACTTTCCTTATCCTATAGGAAGGAAAGTAATGTAATCGGGTCAAATTTTCGATGGTCAGTTTTTAGTGTCAAAACACGTTTTGAGGTCCCTAGAGCCTAAATCCAAAGTTTCAGCCATTGGTCCGTGTGTGTGTCTGTCTGTAAACAAAATATCTCGAGAACAGTAAGAGCTAGAGACTTGAAATTTGGTATGTATCTTCCTGTGTGTCCGTGTGTCTGTGTGTCTGTCTGTAAACAAAATATCTCGAGAACGGTAAGAGCTAGAGACTTGAAATTTGGTATGTAGCTGTCAAATGTGAGAATGCGACACGAAACTTTTGGTTAAGACCGATGCAACGCTTGGCGGCATTTTACCGCTTTTTGGCGGTTTTCGGTGTAATTTAACAATTGAAACTTTTGGTTAAGACCGGTGCAACGGTTGGCGGCATTTTACCGCTTTTTGGCGGTTTTCGGTGTAATTAAACAATATCTCGGGAACGGTATAAGTTAGAGACTTGAAATTTGGTATGTAGTTCACAAATGTGACAAGGATGCAACACAAAACGTTTGGTTGAGATGGTTGCTGCGCTTGGCGGTATTTTGACCGCTTTTGGACAGATTTCGACCGTTTTTTGGCGGTTTTCAGCTATACTGACTAAACGGTTAGAGATATTGTAAAAGTTACAATAGAACATAAAAATAAGCATCATTCAATAGGATAAGGAAAATCGTGTAATGTTCACACCAGACACTCAAATAAGCAAAATTCAATAGGATAAGGAAAGTCGTGTGATGTTCACACCAGATTTTTTTTTTTCCCAGTAGAAAGTCTAAGGAGGATATGAGATGAAAGTTTCAAACATGTTGAGCTTTTCCCCAAAGTGAAATTTAATACCCATTAGATAATCAAAGTTGATGCTTGTGTTTTTTCCCCCCCCCCCCCCCTACTCGTGTGACGTATCAAAATACACTATGGCCCCCTCTAGGGCCTCCCCCTAAGTCCCCTAAGGGGGTGAGGCTCGGTTTCCCCCTTCCTCCTTGTTTGGTATAACTCTGCAAATTGGATTTTCCTCTGATTATTGCTTTTATTCCTGGAATAATAATACCTAGGTATACATTAATATGATCATGCCTTTAAAAACGCTGTCACTGTATTACTGGTTGAGAGAGAGAGAGAGAGAGAGAGAACGGGGAAAATGGGGTACAGACTGGTATTTCAGGGCCGGAATTAGGAGGGACCCGAGGGTCCCGCCTCCTCCCCCTTGAGCACCATTTTTCTCCTTTATACTGTAGGCCAATGTTTAGACTCTCGCCCTCAACCCCCTGGACAAAATCCTGGCTACGGCCCTGGGGTACTTTGAGCAGAGGAAAAATAATACACATTTACCTACGTAGACTTCTATCGTTCCGGTTTATTTTTATTTTTTAAACTTCCACAGGGGACTAATTCGACTATCAAATGGGTTTGAATAGGCAGAGCCCCCCACACTCTCAACTTTTTTTTACGTGTTTGATTGCCTTCGTTTGAGCTTTTCTTTTCCTCTCCTTCGTTCTTTTCTCTCTTTTTTACACTCTAACTTTTTTTACGTGTTTGATTGCCTTCGTTTGAGCTTTTCTTTTCCTCTCCTTCGTTCTTTTCTCTCTCTTTTTTTTCCTTTTGATCATATTTTTTTCCTATGGAAATAGGTAGGTAGGTAGGTAGGTACGTTAAAGGTAAAGGACGTATAACGGGACGTGCGTGGGAAGACTGAAATGTCTAAGCCAGATTTAAATAAATTTAGACCTGGATCTAGGTAGATTCCAGAGAAGTGACATGAACATTACATACGCAAACAAGTGAGAGTGGGTTTATTCAATAAAATATTAAAGTAAATTCAATAAAATACTAAAGTAAATTCAATAAAATATTAAAGTAAATCTTTATATTTCCACAAAATCATCATAAAGATTTCCCTTGGCTGATTTTAATATTGCATGCAATTTTAGCATTATAATTTTCCATTTTCATAATTTTAATCTTTATTATTTTTAAATTATTTGAGTGATAGAGTGATTATTTTAATTAATTTTCATCACTTAAGTGCATCTTCTGTCCTTTCACCTTCTTAAGGATTCCGGGTTCAAGTTATTTGGTATCGAAATTGCCATAGTATGTACTAAGGAACTCTTCATTGCTTCATTGGTTACACCTAATGATGTACAAAATACCATTTTTACAATCAAAGGACAAAATTATTGCCATGGAAAATCCCTACAGTTCAATCCTGAATGAACAAGATGCCACAAAAGGTCAAAATTTGTCATGGGTCAGCATCAAAAGAACCCTCTAGCGACATGAAGAGACCACATTGAGGACTTAGGATGAATATGTGGGACATATAATAGGAAAAAGCGTACGGGGGGCTAATCCCGCACAAAATCTGAAATAAACACGAAGCTAAATCTATACATATCGGTATATATTTTATATAATATACAAATATATTTTATATACGAGGCTGTGTCTATATTATTTTATCTCTCAACCCACATCAGCAGAAATGGAGGTCAAAGAGCTTTTTTCAATCCTCCCCTGCTCCGTACTTTGCCTGTGTATTTTAGCCGCAGGGTCACTATGTCATTTGGATTTCGTTCATAGACTGTTATTATTCTCCTCCATTTTCGAGATCGTAAACGGATAACGCGCATTTTTGCGTTTTTTTACGCGTTTTTTTTATTGGCCTTCGCGTTTTTTTATTGCACGACCTGAACAGCCTGAACTGCCCTGTACGATTATTTTATTAATTACTTTCCTCTCCCCCCCTCTCTCTCTCTCTCTCTCTCCCCTTTCCGTCTCTCATTTGGATGGAGAATGCCGGAGGGATGAGGGATTGGGGTTGGGGATTTTTTTTTTTTGCTAGTAAACTTGAAAAAAAAGGCTATAATAATACAAGTAGGTATAAATATAGGTAAATAGTCATTATAGGAAAGTTCTAAATACCCAGAAGTAACATTCTTGCTCCAATGACCTTGACTTTAATCGTTTTCGAGAATACCTAATACTAGGAGTCTAGGACGTATGTATATTTTTGACGGTAAAAGTTTATTTTTGACCCCTTAGGTATTCAATATTCAACTTGACACCTATGCTAGATACCTATCTATTTAATTCACTTGAACCTCAACACAGTAAATGTTTAACCCTTGTTGTAGTTCTGTTTTGAACAGAAAAAAAAAAGATCCAAAGGCTCCCTCCCTTGACCACACTGTTAATTTGAGTTAATTGAATTAACCCCTGTTGACCCTGGTACCCTTGTCAAATCAAACTTCCCCCTCTAATTCAAAAACCACACAGCCCTCTAAATGAAATTGCGTAATTCGATTTGTACAAACTTGGGGAACTCTAAACTCTCTCTTTTTTTGTGTCTCTTTCTTTCTGTCTCTTTTTTGTGTCTTTCCTCTTTCTCTCTTTTGTGACTGTTGATTTCATTTCCCTTTCTACAATTACCGTTTTTTCTCTTTCTCTCTCTCTCTCTCTCTCTCTCTCTCTCTCTCTCTCCTTATCAAATAAGACATCAATAATACTGTTTAATACTTACCCTATTGTTAGGGTAAGTATTAAACTTACTAATATGTATAACTATCACTATAATGTTAGGTTGTTAGGTATACTTATCTACCCTGGTGGCTTACTAATGCAAGTATGTGTACTTACCCCTAGCTTACTAATGCAAGTATGTGTATTTACCCCTAGCTTACTATAATGTAAGTATGTGTACTTAGTCTCATGAACTAGGCAAACATATCCACTGTCTCTTATACGCCTATGATATGTTAGATATATAAGCAGGAGCCAGGGGCGTTCACATCACCGGGCCCCAGGGGCCCCCCTTCACATTTTTTCTTTTTTTTTTCGACAGAAGAACTGTAATAGCAGAGATCTTATAGTACCGAAATCAAAGAGAAAAGGAGATTAGTTGAGGAGAAAAACACCAGCCTTTCCGACAGCGAATCTTATATCTATTTGGAATGAAATCCGCTCCGGGCAGGAACCAAACCCGGGAACTAGCGCTTACAAGGCAGATTTCCCCCCCAGTCTAATAAATTTATTTATTTACACGCTAAGCAGCAAGGCCATGTGTGAATGTCTAATAAATAATCTGAGATTCCCAAGGTACATCTCATCTTACGTATAAACTGATAGGATGAGACTGAAAAGTCCCTTTACTCCCGAAATATCAAATCCCCAGTTCGGATAAAATCGGACTGAATGGACGCCCCCCTGGGATAGACCCTGACCCTGTATAAGGGACTAAAGTCTATTATAAACCCCGGGGATAATCCCTATGTAGGTTTCTTACGCTGAGAAGAAACCTTGTATTGTGCTCATAGAATGCTTTCGCAGTGAAATAAGTGGAAAAGTTGAACTTTGAGAAACATTTTCTAAAAAACACACATATATAAGTTTATACTGGGTTGTGTCAATGTGTGAACTTTTTACTTTACAAGTATACTCTGAGGTCGTCGCGACAAATTTCAAGATCAGAGCTCATTTGTGTGAGAAAATGTGAAAAAAGAAAATGGCTTTAAGGTTCTCTGGACAAAATTTGCACCACCACTTTCGTGTTCCTGGTAAAAAGACCTTTAATTTGATATATGTATACATAGGTCGACTAGGTTTCGATAAGTCCTTCTATGGGGTCAGACAGACAGACAGACTGACAGACAGACACCGAAGCGAATACAATAGCCCGTCCCTATACCTTTTTATTACTATCGTATAATAATAAAAGAAGGACGGGCTAAAAAAGAAGAAAAAATATTGAGTCAGATTTTATTGAGACGAGCTTCCTCTACAAATTCCACACAAAAGAGCACATGAATAAGTGCTCAAGTATAATTCCGAGAACTTTAAACTTGTAAAGCTTTTGTATGAATGCTTTTGTGTGAATGTAAGTATGAGGGAATCAATGCGTAATAGAGGATTGTCATTGAGAGAAAGAGGATTTTCCTCATTTTCCTTTGTACTTTATACTTAAGTGGACGCTGTTTTCCTCAGTGGACAATGCTTGTAAAGTTTTTATTGGATGATTATCTGATGCTGTTTTCCTCAGTGGACAATGCTTGTGAAGTTTTTATTGAATGATTATCTGGTGGAAACCAGAGGAGAGCTCAGAACATATTGAAGGCTCTTGTAATAAAGGGTATAGCCTCATTTGGGATTTTGGGCACTTTTTATGTAGAACAGTTTTTTGGTACATATCGAAATCTATCATGTCGCAAAATCTGTAGACCTGTTGATATCAGAATAAAAATATGCACAATGATACACGCAGATCTTTAAAAAGCTGTTTACGTCGACCATCATTTTTTTTTTTTTTTTTTTTTTTTTTTTTTTAAGAGGTTTGACAGAACAACCCTGTTCGAGCAGGAATTAGCACGGATCTTCACGTACTTTGGCCTGGGTATTAGATTTTCATCCAGGGATCAGGGATATGGTATTAGGCCGGATTTTCGCCTCGTCCAGGGCAACACAATACGGACTGCTGAAGAAAGGAAAGTCCTAATCTTCTATTTCATTATGGGGGAAATAAAAGTTTTCCATAATGCTGCTCAAGGTCCAGAGAGCAACAATAGGAGATATAAAGAGGATAAGACCTCGCTACAAGGCTCTGTTAGATTAGCAAAGCATTTTCCACAAAGAGGGATACATTATATCATTTTTCTTCCCCGCCTTCTCTCCGGAAAGTGGAGAAAAAACTCGAATACGAAGCAACATATTTCTATATTTCTCGGGGAAAAGAGGATGAGACCTGAATGTTCCTTTGAGTTCCCAGAATACAGATCATGTTCAACTAATACTTGTAGGGAATAATAATGTAAAGGTCTAATAAGGACTCTACTCTAGGGTATTTGTAGGGAAAATAATGAGGGCATTTCTAGGGAAAAATAATAATACTTATATGGAGGTCCAAGAAATCTAGAGCTTTTGGTGGCTTTTTAGACTTCATCTGTTCAATGGCAGGATTCTCGCTAATGTGAGCTCTTCCACCGAAGCACAAACTACACCTTAGGTTCCAACAGTCATTTCTTGATCCTTTGTTGATGTAGATCATGATTGAATGATTGAAATGAATTCCATGCACCTGTGAGCTGATTCCTCCTCAGTTGACACAAACTTTAGCTATCATTATTTTAAGTTTTAGACAAGGAGGATTCAGCTCAAAGTACATTAAAAAATCTGGTGTGAACATCACACGTCTTTCCTTATCCTATTGAATGGTGCTTATTTGGGTGTTCTGTTGTAACATTTACAATATCTCTAACCGTTTAGTCGATATGGCTTAAAACCGCCAAAAAGCGGTCGAAAATACCGCCAACCGCAGCACCTATTTTACCCAAACGTTTTGTGTTTCATCCTTGTCACATTTGTGAACTACATACCAAATTTCAAGTCTCTAGCTTATACCGTTCCCGAGATATTGTTAGAAGCTTCAATGCCGCTTAAAAGTTTTCCTTTTCGACTTAAACTTGATGGGATGAGTTTTTTTTTAGTTCTCTGTTTTTCTCCGCATAATTGACATTTTAAAAAAAGGAAAGTGTGTTTTTTGTTCTTTCGCTACATTAACTTTCAGGGCTTAATAATACATTAAGTAATAAGTTAATTAACTTTTCTATCTCTCCCCCCTCCCGCGTACCCACGGATTTCTCTCTCTCTTTTTTGTCATCTTCTTCTCTTCCTTTCTCCTCTTCTTTTTAGTCTTCTCCTCCTCCTCCTCCTCCTCTTCTTCTTCTCCATCTTCCTTATTCGCCTTCTTCTTCACTTTTTCTCTCGTGGGTTTTTGTGTTCTTCCATTTGTAAAAACTAACCATGTCAGTTCATTTTTGTGATTAAAAAATCTAAATTAATAGGGAGGAGAAAGAGGAAAAGGAGGAGGAAGAGGAGGAGAAAGAAGAGGAGGAGAAAGAAGAGGAGGAGAAAGAAAAGAAGGAAGAAATGTTTAAATACTTTAAATTCAGCAGCCTTAACCGGGGAAGAAAGAAGTTTCATTAGAGCGCTAAAAGCGCGCCGCATTCATTTCCTTTGCGCTTATAATAGGTATAATATAAAATGCGCTCTCTATTTCCTTTTTCATTGCGTTTATGAGTGTAAAATGCGTTCTTTGTTTCCTTTTCTGTTGTGCTAATAATGGCTATAAAATGAGGTGTAAGGTAAAATGAGATTTGAAAGGAAAATCAAAAGAAGGTAAACCCCTGGACATCAGAAGAAATAGGTAGATGTTATCCCGTTTTTACTTTCCTTATCTTATAGGAAGGAAAGTAATGTAATCGGGTCAAATTTTCGATGGTCAGTTTTTAGTGTCAAAACACGTTTTGGAGCTTTCGAGAATACTCAAATTTTCATCATCAGACCAATAAAGCAAGGTAGATGTTGATTCTAACTGTACAACAGTACAAATGCTGGAGTTTTTTTTTTATTTATTCATATTTTAGTTTTATTAAATATTTTGTTTGCAATCTTATCTTCTTCATGCCAGACTTCCTTCCTGTAATAATAGTTTTTATTTATCTTTCCTCGTATTTTCTAGTTTTTTCCCTTAATTCAAACAAGGTCTTAAAAACTTGTTCTTTAAATTCAATTTAATATTTTCATAAAAATACACCGGTAAACGCGGACTTTGTTTCAGAGTGCAGAGACTTTTCAGTCCCATCCGGACAAAAGAGGTACTTATACCTACTCAGAATAACAGAATAACCGAGGCAAAAAAAAGAAAGAAAAAAAAAAAAAAATAGAGCAGGTAAAAAAGGAATTAAAATTGTGTTTCAAAAGAAACAATCTTACGAAATCACACAACATATTTACTGATGGGAACTAAGAACGAAAATGTTGTCCCTCGAGTGATGACTATATACACTGTGTAAAAATGTCTGCCTTTACTTGGACAGTTTCACTGCTGCGCTCTGCTGCGAAACAGAAAGGAAGAGGCAATGAAACACTCGACTTCTAAAAAAAAAAACAATAGAGAAGGCGAGACAGAGGGAGAAACCCAAGTATAATAGCGTCGAAATGAAGAGGGAGAAACCAGGGAAGGGGGGTGGGAGAAACCAGGGACATGGGGGAGAGAAAGGAGGGAAATCAGAGGGATGAGAGAAAAGTACTCCTTGAGAAAAAGAGAATCCTAAACTAGAAGGAACAAAAGAATTTTTCAATGGGACCTCTTATAGTGGTGGCTTGAGGCTCCCTCCAGTATATACAGAATACAGCCAGGCCAAAAATTTCTTCAATCTCAGGGCCGGGTTCTAAGATACTAACTTTATTGTGCAATGAATTATTTTTTCTCGTATCTTTTGGCCGCTTGTAATAAATAACATTCTAGTCTTGAGATCATAGTAAAAGAGATCATTATTTTTTCAGATCATAGTAAAAGAGATCATTATTTTTTCGGTCCTAACCTGAGAAAAATATTCCGAATTAGGACGTGAACCCGCACCCCCCGCACTACATCACCCCACACCGAACCCTACAGCACCGTACCACCGAAGCGAGGCCTCAAAGACATGTTTCGTGTTCTTCTATTTGAAATATTGAGCAGCATAAATTTCTATGCCCCCCCTCGCCTGAGAAAACAGCTCAATAAATTTTACGACTTGACCTCGAACTACTAAACTCCAAGTCCAAAGTCCACTGAACCGCTATACACTACTGAGGTTTCCTCGATAGAAAAAGTTCTCCAATAAAATGCTATGAAACTTTTTGCACCACAGCACAGGAATGCAACAAGTACCTGTCTCCTATGATTGAGGAGAGATTGCCCCCCCTCATCTTCCTCCAAGCTCCCCCTTCTCTTCCTCACTTCATCATATTCCAGCCATACACCGCCCCGCTGCTCACCCCACCTCACAACACTCCCTCGCCCCAATGTTTACGTAGATGTTTTCTAAGTAAAAAGGAAAACATCTAAATTACAAAACTGACAAATTCATGCTCCAATTAACTTTGCTAAACAATTTTTTTCCTCTCTCTTTCGACGACTCCTGTGCTTGCTAATATTTCTCTGTGCCTCCCGAGCGCGCGTTTTACCTTGGCAGAAAGGTGTAGGTGGTGGTGAAAGTGGAGGTGGTACTAAGTAAATTTGGACGAGAAGCGGTAGGAGGTGGAGAAGAAGAAAGAGATGTAGGAGCTCGTTGAAGAAGGATAAGGAGGAGGAGCTAAAGGTAAAGTATGCTGCCGGTGAAGTGATACGAACTTGTTGGAGGAGTAGGACTAGAAGTAAATTTTAAAAGGAGGAGAAGAAAGAAGGAAAGGGAGGAGAAGGAGGATGAGAGGAAGGAGCTCATTGGCAAAAGGAGGAGGACGAGAAGTGCAGGAGCTCTATTTAAAGCTTAAACTTAAAGTATGCTGTAGCTATATACGAAAATGAACTGCTTAGAAAAAGGAAGAAGTAGAAGAAAAAGAAGGAGGGGGAGCAAAAGAAGGAGGAAGAGGGAGAGAAATGAAGATGGAGGATTCTGTTAAAATAGTAAACATAAACATAATATACACAGGTATGTAGGTATATGAAGGTAGGTATTACAGACTACCGTTACATACAACATACCTACAAATGAGAAACATCTATATAAACTCACAACCTCCCTACAAAGTACACCAGATCAAATACCCATAGCAATGTGAAAAAGGTGGGGTAGGGAACGTCAAAATTTTGAATTTTACTAAGACGTGCTTTGAAATTTATGTTCCACACTTCCACATATTGAATTTTAGGGACTGTCTAATTTACCGACCTGAGGAAATCACTCCTCCTGGGGTTACGGTGAAGAAATTTTTACCGGCCAAAACGGTTTTGGATAGACCTGAGAAAACAGCTCAATAAATTTTACGACTTGACCTCGAACTACCAGACTCCCAATCCGAAGTCCACCACGCTAACCGCTACTACTGAGTTTTCCTCAGTACCTACCTACAAAAAGTTCTCCAATAAAAAGCTATCAAACTTTTTGCACCACAGCACAGGAATGCAACAAGTACCTGTCTCCTATGATTGAGGAGAGATGATCATTTCCGGTCATTCGTTTCGGCCCCCCTCCTATCCCCACATTTGGTCCCTTCACCCTAATATGTCAAAGTTTGAAAACATTCAACCGGACAAGACTTAGTTCCGCATAAGTTACGGACAGTATTGAGTTTGAGTTGAGGAGGGAGAAATCTTGAAACTTTACGAAATTATACACTCGATGTCTGGGGAAATACAGGATGGTTTAGGGAGGAGGAGAGAAGAGGAAGATATAGAGACAAAGGTTTAGGGGGATAGAAGGAATGGCTAAAGGCGAAAGGAGAAAATTGTTTATAGGGAATTAGGGTAGGGAAAGAGATAGAGTTTAAGTGATGGTTTATTGCGATAGGGTCTAGGTATCTGGGGGTTTGGGGTTCGAGTGTGGAGAGGGGAACCTAATAAAATTACCATCGTTCAATTTAATGGAGGAAGTTTCAAGTTGTCTTGTTTTCTGACCTCGTGAGAGGCTGGTAAGATGGTCATTAAGAAATCTACCCTTGCCTCAAGTAATAAAGAAACAAGTACGTTTTTCCAGATTAGGCGTGATGTCCGAAATGTAGGACCCTTGAAAATTTCTTACCTCCGATAGTTACTTTCCATCCCGGCTTGCTTCCAAAATTAAATTTCATAAGTTCATGTGAAAGCCTTTTTCCCCCCAGGTTATGTATTGCGTGCTGTGCCTAAACGTGAAACCGGCATCTCCACTAATTTTGGAGACTTTGCAAAGTATACCTCTAACACTTATCTCAAATACAACATGGAAATGAAGTATATTTTTTACATATTTTTCTGGGATCTCCATACTTTTAGTGGATGTGTCAATTATATCGATCTAATACCAACGTGTCTATTTAAATTTTCTCTTGATCTTAGTTCGATAAAGGTTAAACATTGTACGTAGTTCCGACATCTCCACCAAGCAGGCAAGGTCCTACATTGAACTTCACGCGCCTATTTGTGAAAATGAAAAGAGAACGGTTTTAAAAAATAGGTATCTTTCAAATGTAATGGTCGGGAAAGTAATAGGGAAATAGAGAATGGAGGCCACGTACTTTCCATTACAGCTCCCCTAAGAGTTTCCCATTTCCCCCTCTCTTCGCCCACAATAAGGGTTTCTTAATTCCTCTTAACAAGTATTATTTTAGTTCTAATTGAACAATGTTTGTTCTGAATGAAATTCTCTTATAATGAGACTTTATTTCCCCTCTCTCCGTTTTTCCCATCCCTTTTCTCTCTTTCGGTTTTTCTCTCACTCTTTCATACACTCGATCTCTCTTTCGTCTCTTTTCCTGTTCATTATTAGATTTAAGTTTTTAGCCCGTCCTTCCTTTATTAGTACGATAGTAATAACAAAAGGTATAGTGGACGGGCTATTGTATTCGCTTGGGTGTCGTCTGTCTGTCACTCTGTCTGTCCCCATAGAAGGACTTATCCAAACCTGGTCGACCTATATATCAAATTAAAGGTCTTTTTACCAGGAACACGAAAGTGGTGGTGCAAATTTTGTCCAGAAAACCAAAACGAAAAAAAAAAAAAAAAAAAAAACAAAAACAAAAAAACCCTGGTTTTTGGGGGATTTTTTTTTTCACATTTTCTCACACAAACGAGCTCTGATCTCGAAATTCGTCGCGACGACCTATAAACTCAAAGCGAGAAAGTTTTAGATAACACTTCAGTCGTTAATTTAGGACCTACTTTTAGATTATGGGTCCCGGTTTCATGCACTTCTAGGCACGATTAAGGGACGAGCTTGTCCCAAGAGATGACCGAATAACACAACTAATTTAAAAACATCTCAAGGAACCAGGTATATTTTGAAAAGACGGAAAGGATGGGACCTTATTGTTCGACCCAGGCAGGGAGGCCCTTAAAAAGTTGGGATCAAATAAGCTAGCACTAATCTCTTTTAGTCGATGGATACATGGTTGATGTAACAAATTATAAGTCAAATAATAGTAAGAACTAAACTAAAAAACTAAAAATGAAAATACATTACTTAAAATTTTAGTCTGATCTCGGGGCAAGAGGGAACTAAGCGGTTAGTATTAGGCAAATTCAGTTGGGTAGGTAAAATAACCGGAACGGAGCCGCATCGAAACTGTGTCCACTGCGATTTATGCGCC
>NW_007377461.1:33084-39105 GCF_000475195.1 Diaphorina citri
GTCTTAATTTGGGTGCTCTGCCTGTAAGCACTCTTACAATATCTCTAACCGTTATAGTCGATATACGCGCATAGACCCACCGCAGAAAAGCGGAATCGAGAACCCACGGACAGAGCGGTCACAATAACGCCCGCAAGGCAACCTAATTTTAACCAAACGTTTTGTGTTTACTCCTTAGGTATACTTTGAATCGACTACATACCATTGATCATTCTGTCATACGTTCCCGGAGATATTGTTACATTACACGAAACGCCGGCGGTAACCGCCAACCGTTGCACCGATCTTAACCAAAAGTTTCGTGTCGCATCCTTGTCAAATTTGACAGCTACATACCAAATTTCAACTCTCTAGCTCTTACCGTTCTCGAGATATTTTGTTTAGTGTCGCATTCTTGTCACATTTGAAAGATACATACCAAATTTCAAGTCTCTAGCTCTTACCGTTCTCGAGATATTTTGTTTACAGACAGGGACACACAGACAGACATCAGACACACAGCCAGACAGACACACACACGAACCAATGGCTGAAACTTTGGATTTAGGCTCTAGGGACCTCAAAACGTGTTTTGACACTAAAAACTGACCGTCGAAAGTTTGACCCGATTAAATTACTTTCCTTCCTATAGGATAAGGAAAGTAAAAAAGGTACCTAAATCATAGTTAGTGGCTATTTCCCTTAGTTTCCTTCTACCCATCATTGTCCTTTGAGAGTGAACGGGCAGTTTTATACAAAAAGCCCCCAAGTTTCCTTTCATACCCTCCCCTCCCCCTGTCAGCACAATATTTAAGCCTAATATTCAATTTCGTGTAGAAAGACGATGAACTCTATATTCCCATTGAACGAGGTTAAAACCTGGGTATATTTTATCCTTTATTACGTTTTTCAGTTCATTTTTCCCCAGTTTGTTTTCCGAGTCGATTCTCTGCCACAGGGCAGTTGTATTTGATGGAAAGTTCGAAGAGGAAAAGAGCTAGATAGAAGGCCAAAGAGGTCGAAGTTGTTTATATGTACCTAAAAGTTAAGTGGTCAATCGAACTGTCAAATTTAGATTCAACCATTTGACAGCAATTTTGCTAGTAATTGAATACTCAAAGGCCACAAAGTTTGTTTCATGTCCAATCCCTTCTGAAATACTCGTATATGGCAACTATCGATCAATTTAACCCAAACAAAAGGTTGGTTCCCGATTCTCATAATTAAATTGAATGTCATAATTATTATAAGTATCAAAAGGCCGAGCATGAACTGCCCCTTCCAGATCCAAGTATAATTCAGACACTTGACTCGAGAGGTATTTCGAAAGAGGGGAAGTTGTTAAAAACAAATCAGGCATTGGAAAAGCCCATTGTTCTGGAGCTTTTGGAGAAGGCACATTACTCATTATTGAAGTTGTCAGTGAATTCCTATGCGAAGGTAACTGTAGATTTTGCTTTAAATTTCTTCCCAATGTTTTATTTAATATCATAGGATTCATAGGAACTTAAGATCCAGCACCCAGCACGTAGTATACGAAAATCTACTCAAACTCTCGAAGAATCTGTCAAAAGCCAAGAGCGAATAAATATTCCGATGGAAAGTTCGAAGAGGAAAAGAGCTAGATAGAAGGCCAAAGAGGTCGAAGTTGTTTATGAAAGTTAAATGGTCAATCGAATTGTCAAATTTATATTCAACCATTTGACAGCAATTTTTCTAGTAATTGAATTCTCAAAGGCCACAAAGTTTGTTTCATGTCCAATCCCTTCTGAAATACTCGTAATATATGGCAACTATCGATCAATTTACCCCAAACCAAAGGTTGGTTCCCGATTCTCATAATTAAATTGAATGTCATAATTATTATAAGTACCTATCAAAAGGCCGAGCATCAACTGCCCCTTTCAGATTCAAGTATAATTCAGACACTTGACTCGAGAGGTATTTAGAAAGAGGGGAAGTTGTTAAAAACAAATCAGGCATTGGAAAAGCCCATTGTTCTGGAGCTTTTGGAGAAGGCATATTACTCATTATTGAAGTTGTGAGTGAATTCCTAAGCGAAGGTAACTGTAGATTTTGCTTTAAATTTCTTTCCAATGTTTTATTTAATATCATAGGAACTCAAGATCCAGCACCCAGCACGTAGTATACGAAAATCTACTCAAACTCTCGAAGAATCTGGCAAAAGCCAAGAGCGAATAAATATTCCGAATTAGGACGTGAACCCGCACCCCCCGCACTACATCACCCCACACCGAACCCTACAGCACCGTACCACCGAGGCGAGGCCTCAAAGACATGTTTCGTGTTCTTCTATTTGAAATATTGAGCAGCATAAATTTCTATTCCCCCGCTCATCTTCCTCCAAGCTCCCCCTTCTCTTCCTCACTTCATCATATACCAGCCATACACCGCCCCGCTGCTCACCCCACCTCACAACACTCCCTCGCCCCAATGTTTACGTAGATGTTTTCTAAGTAAAAAGGAAAACATCTAAATTACAAAACTGACAAATTCATGCTCCAATTAACTTTGCTAAACAATTTTTTTCCTCTCTCTTTCGACGACTCCTGTGCTTGCTAATATTTCTCTGTGCCTCCCGAGCGCGCGTTTTACCTTGGCAGAAAGGTGTAGGTGGTGGTGAAAGTGGAGGTGGTATTAGACAAATTTGGACGAGAAGCAGTGGGAGGTTATTGGGGAAGAAGAAAGAGATGTAGGAGCTCGTTGAAGAAGGATAAGGAGGAGGAGCTAAAGGTAAAGTATGCTGCCGGTGAAGTGATACGAACTTGTTGGAGGAGTAGGACTAGAAGTAAATTTTAAAAGGAGGAGAAGAAAGAAGGAAAGGGAGGAGAAGGAGGATGAGAGGAAGGAGCTCATTGGCAAAAGGAGGAGGACGAGAAGTGCAGGAGCTCTATTTAAAGCTTAAACTTAAAGTATGCTGTAGCTGTAGCTACATACGAAAATGAACTGCTTAGAAAAAGGAAGAAGTAGAAGAAAAAGAAGGAGGAGGAGCAAAAGAAGAAGGAAGAGGGAGAGAAATGAAGATGGAGGATTCTGTTAAAATAGTAAACATAAAAATAATATACACAGGTATGTAGGTATATGAAATGAAGGTAGGTATTACAGACTACCGTTACATACAACATACCTACAAATGAGAAACATCTATGTAAACTCACAACCTCCCTACAAAGTACACCAGATCAAATACCCATAGCAATGTGAGAAAGGTGGGGGTAGGGAACGTCAAAATTTTGAATTTTACTAAGACGTGCTTTGAAATTTATGTTCCACATATTGAATTTTATCTTAGTTTGAATTTTATGCTCAGATATACGACATGATGAAATAAAACTTGATATACTTTTTACTAAACTTCCCTCTCCTCTTCCCAAGCATTCCCTCCCAATCATCCTCTCCTAAATAATATGAACTTTATCGTCTTTATCCCTATTTAGTAAATTTAGTTATTTACCTATGTCTTCCCCTCTCTTGGTTCCATCACGTTCTCCTATCTTTCCCCTAACCAATCAAGTGTTCCCCTTTTCCCCTCTTCCCAATCATCCCCTCCCAATCTACTCATATATTATGAACTTTATCCACATTTACCTATATCTTCCCCTCTTCACCAATCTCCTCTTCCCCTCTCTCCTTTCCACCACCAATCAGTTGTTCCCCTCTCACCAATCCACGTATTTCCCTCCCCTCCCAACCTATAAAATGCATTCCTATTGGTGTCTACCCTCCCCTCCTTCTCTCCCCTCCCCTCTTTATCCCCATTTACATTTACCTACATATATCTTCCCCTCTCTTCTTTCAATCACGTTCTCCTCTCTCCCCTCTCACCAATCACGTTCTGCCTTTCCTCCCAACCTATAAAATGCATCCCTATTGCTGTCCTCCGCACTCCCCTCCTTCTTTCTCCTCCCTCCTTTAATTCCCCTCCCTTCCTGACTTCCTCTTGGTTTATTATTTCATAAAAATTACAACTTCTCCCTACAATACACCCTACATTCCTGCCCTAGTTATAAAAAATAAACCAGGAAATTAATAAAAATAGAAATAAATCGACCCCGTTCCCTTGACCGTAATGGGTTGCTCCAATTGAGGAGTTTATCCCTGATCCCTGTTTATGAAGGTATCGTAAAATAGACTTTGAAAAATTCCGTTCTCACTATAGTTTCCTTGTATGATTTAGGAACATAGTACAGGAATTTCCTACGATTAGTATTAGAATTTATCCTGTAATGTAGGTACTAAGTTCAATTGGGTAGCTGAATCGTTGAATGTGACTTCAAAATTTTGAAGAGTGAAATACAAAACCCTAATTAGAGAATGGAAAGCTGTGTCCACGCATAGTCGACCGCCGGTCGTCGATCGACTGAACCGTCCACACTGCCTCGACAACATAGATTCACTTCGTCGATCGACGCACAGTCGACTATGTTTGGACACACTTTTAGGTTGTTTTGTAGGTCCCGGACTAGTTATTAGTTATATTACGAGAACATTTTGATCGAAATATGGGGAGGTACCTACCTAAGTTCAAGAAAAAAAACAACATATACATGGGTTTTACCCGTTGATTTGTTAAAAAAAAAAAAAAAAAAAAAAAAAAAAATTTTTTCCCTTTTTTTGTAAAAAGGACTTTTTTTTTTAAAATTAAAACGGATAAATAAAAAAAAAACATTTGTTCCCTTTTTTATGGTAAATAGGACTTTATTTCTATAAATTGAATCGAGCAAAGAGGATCCCTATCGACCCTCTCCTTAACCTAAATATCTAATTATAGTGCACCTTATTTAGTCTCAAATTTCCCCAAGTAGGAAAGCAGGAAAGAGAGGAGATACTCTAATGGCCAGGAAAGATCTTGGGGTAAAGATAGCAGGGGAAAAAATTGTTTCTTATAAAAATTGAATTTTTTAGAAGTTTCAATGCCGCTTAAAAGTTTTCCTTTTCGACTTAAACTTGGTATGAGTTTTTTTTAGTTCTCTGTTTTTCTCCGCATAATTGACATTTTAAAAAAAGGAAAGTGTGCTTTTTGTTCTTTCGCTACATTAACTTTCAGGGCTTAATAATACATTAAGTAATAAGTTAATTAACTTTTCTATCTCTCCCCCCTCCCGATTATTTGCATTTATTAGAATTTATCCTGTAATGTAGGTATACTAAGTTCAATTGGGTAGTTGAATCGTTGAATGTGACTTCAAAATTTTGAAGAGTGAAATACAAAACCCTAATTAGAGAATGTAAAGGTGTGTCCACGCGTAGTCGACCGCCGGTCGTCGATCGACTGAACCGTCCACACTGCCTCGACAACATAGATTCACTTCGTCGATC
This sequence comes from Diaphorina citri, assembly GCF_000475195.1. Lineage (NCBI taxonomy): Eukaryota > Metazoa > Arthropoda > Insecta > Hemiptera > Psyllidae > Diaphorina > Diaphorina citri. The sequence continues at coordinate 38,404 of NW_007377461.1, forward strand.
GACGCACAGTCGACTATGTTTGGACACGCCTTTAGGTTGTTTTGTAGGTCCCGGACTAGTTAACTAGTTATATTACGAGAACATTTTGATCGAAATATGGGGAGGTACCTACCTAAGTTCAAGAAAAAAACAACATATACATGGGTTTTACCCGTTGATTTGTTAAAAAAAAAAATAATAAAATAAATAAAAAAAAAACATTTGTTCCCTTTTTTATGGTAAATAGGACTTTATTTCTATAAATTGAATCGGGCAAAGAGGATCCCTATCGACCCTCTCCTTAACCTAAATATCTAATTAGTGCACCTTATTTAGTCTCAAATTTCCCCAAGTAGGAAAGCAGGAAAGAGAGGAGATACTCTAATGGCCAGGAAAGATCTTGGGGTAAAGATAGCAGGGGAAAAAATTGTTTCTTATAAAAATTGAATTTTTTTAGAAGCTTCAATGCCGCTTAAAAGTTTTCCTTTTCGACTTAAACTTGGTATGAGTTTTTTTTAGTTCTCTGTTTTTCTCCGCATAATTGACATTTTAAAAAAAGGAAAGTGTGTTTTTTGTTCTTTCGCTACATTAACTTTCAGGGCTTAATAATACATTAAGTAATAAGTTAATTAACTTTTCTATCTCTCTCCCTCCTCCCGCGTACCCACGGATTTCTCTCTCTCTCTCTCTCTCTCTCTCTCTCTCTCTCTCTCTCTTTCTCTC
>NW_007377461.1:39439-62254 GCF_000475195.1 Diaphorina citri
GTCCGTGTGTGTGTGTCTGTCCTTCTGTCCATTTGTTTGTCTGTTTGTCTGTAAACAAAATATCTCGAGAACGGTAAGAGCGAGAGACTTGAAATTTGGTATGTAGCTGTCAAATGTGACAAGGATGCGACACGAAACTTTTGGTTAAGACCGGTGCAACGGTTGGCGGCATTTTACCGCTTTTTGGCGGTTTTCGGTGTAATTTAACAATATCTCGGGAACGGTATAAGCTAGAGACTTGAAATTTGGTATGTAGTTCACAAATGTGACAAGGATACAACACAAAACGTTTGGTTGAGATAGGTGCTGCGTTTGGCGGTATTTTGACCGCTTTTGGACAGATTTCGACCGTTTTTTGGCGGTTTTTGCTATAGCGACAAAACGGTTAGAGATATTGTAAAAATTAGGGTAAAAGAACACTCAAATAAGCATCATTCAATAGGATAAGGAAAGTCGTGTGATGTTCACACCAGATTTTTCTCGTTTGCAACATTGCTTTTTTACTTTTTTTACGAAGTGGACAAAATTATCCCCAAGGGACTAAGATACCCCAATCTACGGTATGTAACTAGTTTCTTCTTCTTCTTCTTTCCAACTTGTAACCTCAAAAAAATATTATCACCATCTTGAAAACGTAAAAAAATAACTTTTCCATACACCTCTCTCTCGACTCTCGACGTTTTACGTTTTCCACATATAGAAAAGTAACAACAAGTTGTAAAACTTAAGTTTTCTTTTTTTCAGACTTGAAATTTAAATTTGTAGTTAGTCATGAAGAAAAATTTATTTTCAAGAAAATTTCAGAAAAGTCGTTTTTTTTTCTATTCCTTTCCCACTGTGTCTTATGAACTTGGTAAAAAAAAAAAAAAAAAAAAAAAAAAAAAAAAAAAAAAAAAAAAAAAACATTTCCCTAAAAAATTTTTTTTACTTTTAAATAAAGCCCACAAAAAAAAAAAAAAAAACCGTTTTTCCTCCCTCTTCACATTCTCTCCCTTCTCATACATCTTTCTCCCTCTTTTCCCCCTCTTCTTACATAATTTCCCATTCTTTTGAATCCGTCTTTCGTCCCTTCTCCTTACTTTCCCCCTCCCTGATGCTCCATTTCTCTCCCCCTCCCTCCCTACCTCTGTCCTTTGTCCCTTCTTATTACCTACTTTCCCCCCTCTCTGCTCCATTTCTCTCCCTCTCTCTCTATCTACAACTTTCTCCCTTCTTCCACATCTTTCTCTCTCTTTTCCCCCTCTTCTTCTTTCTCTTTTCCCCTCTTCTTTCTCCCTCTTTTCCCCTCTTCTTTCATATTCTCCCATTCTTTTGACTCTGTTGCTCCTCTTAATTTAAGTTTAATGGTGTGGAGTCAAATTATTCTGAAACCCATGTCGTCTTCCTAAGAACACCGAAACCAAACAAGAGACCGAAATGAAAAGCAGCGAACTACGTGACTTCGACTTTTCTAGTTCAGTGATTCCCAACCGAGAGGTCGCGGGTTCAATTCCATGGATGCTGCGAGATTTTTTTGGAATTAAAATAATTGCAAATACTCTCACATATTGTTTGGAAATCACAAGGGCTTAATGTAGAAGTGGTATTGGTATCTAATAACGTCCCCTTTATTAACCAGTGGGGGAGTTTGGGAGTCTTGAGAACAGTTTGGTTTGTCAGAGTGCCACCAAGGGGGTTTTCCTTGCTGTGGGTGCGGCGAGAACCAATAAGGTTGAGAACCACTGCCCTAGTTTCTAGTTCAAAAGAATATTTTTAGAAGAGAAGAGAAGAGAGGAAAAGGAAATGAATGAAGAAGAGAAACCGAGAGAGCGTGGGTTCAATGCCAGCTGTAGAGCACGAAATTTTGTGGGGAGGAAAAATGGTTACAAATATACTCGTAGACATTGAAAATATTGTTTGGAAATCAACGCCTTAATGTAGGAGTAGTAGTAATTTTCTATTTACTATACATAGAGGGGTGCTACCAAAAGGTTTTTTGCCCCCAGAGAGAGAGAGAGAGAGAGAGAGAGAAAAGAAGGGTACCGCGACACCAATAAGGTTGGGATTGTTGAGAACCACTGCCCTAGTTTCTAGTCAAAAGAATATTTTTAGAAGAGAAAAGAGGAAAAGGAAATGAATGAAGAAGAGAAACCGAGAGAGCGTGGGTTCAATGCCAGCTGTAGAGCACGAAATTTCGTCAGGTGAATAGGAGGATGCGGGTTCGATTCCAGCCGAAGCATGGAATATTGATTGAAAAAATTAGTTCCCCACTACGTATTATTTGAGAATTTGACCACTTAAGTACCTACCTAATAAAGGATTTCTAATTGCCAGCCTAGTTAGCGTAGTTGGTAGTGCGTCTGCCTTGTAAGCGCTAGGCCGCGGGTTCGATTCCCGCCCGGGGCCGATTTTATCCTGATGGGATAATGTTCGTTCTCGGAACGGCTGGCTTTCTCCTATCCTGTCTTCTTTCTCTCTTCGATTTCGGGACGATAAGACCATAGCAGTTACAGTTCCCATTCAGGGTAGGAAAGGCAGAAAATTTATAGGCACAAAGGAACTCTACAAAAATTTAATCAACACAATAAGCAGTAACAACCCTGTGGATTTCTAAGAGTAGAGAATGCCCCAGGCGTAATCTTGCCAAGGGGTTGCCATCTTGCCTTTCAATTTGAATTGTGACTTGTGGTATTTACAAGTAGGTATACGTAAATATAGGCAGTGTAGAAGACATTGAATTGGGCAACGCAGGTCGCACAGAAAAGAACTGAAAATGGACTTGGGGAAAAGTTGACAGAAACAAAAACAATATGCAAAGTGCATTCTGATAACCGAAACACAATGGGCGTCCAACTTTCCCCTCCGTTCCTTGTTTCCCTCCGTTCCTTTCCTACTAAAACTCCCCTCCGTTCCTTTCCCACTAAAACTTCCCTCCGTTCCTTTCCCACTAAAACTCCCCTCCGTTCCTTGTCCACTAAAACTTCCCTCCGTTCCTTTCCTACTAAAACTCCCCTCCGTTCCTTGTCCACTAAAACTCCCCTCCGTTCCTTTCCTACTAAAACTCCCCTCCGTTCCTTTCCCACTAAAACTTCCCTCCGTTCCTTTCCCACTAAAACTTCCCTCCGTTCCTTTCCCACTAAAACTCCCCTCCGTTCCTTGTCCACTAAAACTTCCCTCCGTTCCTTTCCCACTAAAACTTCTTTGCAATTTGATCAAAAATAAAGTTTTCCTGATCAAATTCTTCGAAAAGTCCCTTTTTCCGAAACGTCTTCAAAACGACTGTTTTGCAGAAATATCGGTGAAGTTTGAAACGGTGCTGGAGTTTCCACGGAATTGCAAAAGTTTGCGCCAAAGATTTTTGTCAAAGAAATTTCCATTGTTAGGTTTGCTTTATTGGCGGGAACCCCTGTTATTAGTGGCGCCTTTACGGGGAAGGTCCTGTGTTGACCCCAACTTCCCTCCGTTCCTTGTCCACTAAAACTCCCCTCCGTTCCTTTCCCACTAATAGGTACTTCCCTCCGTTCATTACTAAAACTTCTTTGCAATTTGATCAAAAAAGAAAGTTTTCCTGATCAAATTCTTCGAAAAGTCCCTTTATCCGAAACGTCTTCAAAACGACTGTTTTGCAGAAATGTCGGTGAAGTTTGAAACGGTGCTCGAGTTTCCACGGAATTGCAAAAGTTTGCGCCAAAGATTTTTGTCAAAGAAATTTCCATTGTTAAGTTTGCTTTATTGGCGGGAACCCCTGTTATTAGTGGTGACTTTAAGGGAAAGGTCCTGTGTTGACCCTCTGTATGTCACGATCAATCAAAAAAATCTACACCTGGTTTAGGTAGCTCGTATTTTCCTTTCGGGAACTGAGACGATTTCCCCTCTTTTGAGCTCATTTCCCCTCACTTAAAGGAAAATATGGGAGTTAGTTCAACCACTATCAGGTAACGTGATGGTACGTGGTAGCACCTGTACTAAACTATTTCGTTCGTCTGTATGTCCGTTGGTTCCCACAATAACTCTCGAACGGTTTGTACGATTTTGATCAAATCACAAATCTCTACCGAAAAAGACCTCAGACCAAGAAATACGAAGCAAGTGTTTATACTGTAATTTGCCATCTCACTGTAAATAACTACTTGTGAAATGGAAAGCTCTCATGATTCATTGGGAAAACTAAAAAGAACCATCGGAAAAGCACATTTTCTTCTCCATTTATTTTACAAATTTTTCGGTCGTGCCTACTTGTTATATCCTTTTGGAAACTGAGACGATTTCCCCTCCTCTGAAGCCCATTTCCCCTCACTTAAAGGAAAATACGGGAGTTAGTTCAACCACTATCAGATAACGTGGTACGTGGCAGCGCCTGTACTATTAAACTATTTCGTTCGTCTGTATGTCCGTTTGTTCCCACAATAACTCTCCTACGGTTTGTACGATTTTGATCAAATCACAAATCTCTACCGAAAAAGACCTCAGACCAAGAAATACAAAGCACGTTGTTGGGAATTGCTGAAGTGTTTAAATACTGATGTAATTCGCCATCTCACTGTGAATAACTCCTTGAACTACTTGTGACATGGAAAGCTCTCATGATTCATTGGGAAAACTAAAAAGAACCATCGGAAAAGCACATTTTCTTCTCCATTTATTTTACAAATTTCTCGCACTAACTGATTAGCCAATCAGAAACAAGAAAACAACTTATTCCTATCTAGACCAATCAGAATCAACTACCACCACAGCCTATTGGGCAGGTCGCCTACGTGTACCGATTAAGCGGCTGTCTATGAGTACCGATTCCTAACACACGTAGTTGTCTACAGTTAACCCAGAATTTTAGAGACAAGAGCGATTAGACCGTAGATTCGTAGAAATAGAAACAGAGTGGACTCGGTATCTGTGAAAACTTCCTTGGGGTAAGTCCGTCCAACTTATGACAAGATCACAAGATCTAATAACATAGCTACTCTAGCGGCAAAAGTTGAAGAAAAGTGAAACAAACAAAAAAGAAAATTTGATTTCACCAAAATGAAACAGAAGACAGACGGAAGCTTTTTTCCCCGGGCTAAAGTCCCTTGGGCGTTTCCTCTTGTCATCGTAAAGTAAAATGATTCAAAAACTAGATGTAATAGATAAATAGAGAAATATGTTTGATAGAGCAACGTTCAACTGTTGTTTTTGATATGTCAGATACATATGCACCTCGAGGGAAAAATAGTTATTGGATCCCTAGGGAAAGAGGGATTAACTAACTTCATTTATAAATTTATCCATCTGGAATGAACTTGATCTTGATGTTCAGAAACAATGTAACAATGTGAGAATGCTTTCTGGTTTCTGGTGCTCTTGTGTTGCGTTACCACTTCACTGGAGAGGATTATGTCTCTTCTTGTCCAAATAGTGAGGAGGAGGAGGAGGAGGAGGAGGAGGAGGAGGGGAAGAACAAGTTACAAGACAACGAAGGAAAAGAAGAAGGAGAAAGAAAAAATGAGTAAAAGAACTCCTTCCAGAAAATCCTGCCTTTTAAAGTCAGAAAAAAGAGGAAATAGAGACGAAGATCGAAGAAGGAGAAGAAGCTCCAATGTCCGGAATGAGAAGTCATTGATTCTTTTGTTTAATCTTCTCCTTATTTTCCGCCCAAGATATCCAAGAATTCCTTTGTTCATTTCTCGTAAAAATACCCTTTTATAAACTTGAATCAAGATGTTTTCATACGTCATGTCTTCCACTTGAAACAAAATGTGACACATAAATCATCATCATGTCACGTAGGACGCAGTGTCGAGCTAAGCCGTTGAACAGCGGGGATCTTTGTTGAGTTGTTTTTCAACTAGCAGTTAATGTTTCTTGTAAGTTCCAACGAGATGGGGATGGGGAGGTTTTGGTATCAAATTTTTGTAGGAACGACACTGCGTCCTACGTGACATGATGATGATTTATGTGTCACATTTTGTTTCAAGTGGCAGTGTCGTTCCTCCAAAAATTTGATACCAAAACCTCCCTCCCCATCTGGTTGGAACTTACAAGAAACATTAACTCCTAGTTGAAAAACAACTCAACAAAGATCCCCGCTGTTCAACGGCTTAGCCGAAAACTCTAAACGCTTCAGAAAATGTAATATAAACACAAGAAGAGAAGAACTCAAAATTAAATTAGAACAAAAAGAAGAAAAAACGATCCCCATCTCGTTGTAACTTACAAGAAACATTAACTCCTAGTTGAAAAACAACTCAACAAAGATCCCCGCTGTTCAACGGCTTAGCCGAAAACTCTAAACGCTTCAGAAAATGTAATATAAACACAAGAAGAGAAGAACTCAAAATTAAATTAGAACAAAAAGAAGAAAAAACGAAAAAAAATTTCATTATATTTTTCGTTCATAATACATCCCGATGGGGGAAATGCTCAAAATTCAGATGAAAAGCCCGGTGGGGGATGATTTCATTATATTTTTCGTTCATAATACATCCCGATGGGGGAAATGCTCAAAATTCAGATGAAAAGCCCGGTGGGGGATGAAATGGAGAGGGGGTTGGGTGGAAGAGACCGACCCCCTTCCCCACGAACCTCCGTCTGAAGGGAAATATCAAGTAAACTTTTTGTACAGACTTTTTCTTCGTGAAAGAAACATTTTCAGGCCAAAAGGTCAATGGGTATATAAACTTTGTGGTAGAATATGAGGCACATACTTCATACGTAATGTTTCTGTGGTGAAATATAATTTAATATACGATGAGTTATGTGACCTAATAATGGAACCTCCGCGCTTGTTGTGATGAAAATTACGAGAATCTGCCTTTTAGGAAGACAAGAGGAGGGAATTTTTACGAGTGGAACTTTTGAGTGAATTGGGACCTCTTTGAAATCTTTTCTGTCTTGTAAATGATGCCATCAAGATCTGTTGTATACTCAAGAGTTTCAAGACATTGCTACCTTGTGTTGAGGACAAAACGAGAGACCAGTATCAGTCGTCTCAGAATTTTACTGCTAAAAATATCCCTTGTTCTGATCTCATTTTTTCCCCTCCACCTGTGGATGTCCATTGAAATTGAAAGGTCTAGTGGAGTTGGATTTTCCTAACGGAAACATTTCCGTTGGCGCTCCATCCGGGATTTCCAATGGTTTCAGTATAGACGCTATCACGCCAAAAGAGGAAAATTGAGCTTCAGAGGAGTGGAAATTCCGAAAGGACAATATGACTTGGGTATAGTTGTCTCAAAGATCCCTCTTGAACCAAAATTTATCCCTTTCAAAGCAAATTTATTTCGAAAAACTAGCTGCCTACAAAACAAACCTACATACTATAAGAAAAAAAAAAGACCTACATACATTTTTTGCAGACATTCGTTTACTTCGTCTTTAAGCACTGTCCTAGATTCCTAGAAGTACTGGTCATGATATTCTTTCAAACGAAACAAGCCAAAACCAAGACGAGCCTGAAACTCGACCACAAAACCACTCACACCCCCATCAACAGGGAGATCTTTGTACAATTTGATAAGAGTTGTATACTCAAGAGTTTCAAGACATTGCTACCTTGTGTTGAGGACAAAACGAGAGACCAGTATCAGTCGTCTCAGAATTTTACTGCCCACTGGTTGAAAAACTAGCTGCCTACAAAACAAACCTACATACATTTTTTGCAGACATTCGTTTACTTCGTCTTTAAGCACTACTCTAAGATTCCTAGAAGTACTGGTCATAATATCTGCCTCGGTGGTGTAGTGGTCAAGGCGTTCCCCTGGTAAACAGGAGGGCGTGGGTTCAATCCCAGCCGAGGTATGGAATTTTATCCTCAATATAATTTGAGAATTTGACCACAATATACATACATTTTTTGCCGATATTCGTTTACTTCGTCTTTAAGCACTGTCCTAGATTCCTAGAAGTATACTGGTCATGATATTCATTCAAACGAGACAAGCCAAAACCAAGACGAGCCTGAAACTCGACCACAAAACCACTCACACCCCCATCAACAGGGAGATCTTTGTACAATTTGATAAGTTGCCGAGTCATTCCGTCTGTTTTCTCTGAAGATAGACTGAAATAGGAATAGAGAATGGGGTTGGTTATCCTGACCACAAAACTCGGAACATTTCTCTCGTCTATACGTTTGAGGAATGCAACAATTTTGGGTTCTGAAATTCCAAGTGCTTTTTGGGTCAAGTTGTGTACCTAGAGAAATAGAGATACTCGTGTGTACGTTGAATGCTGTGCTGACAAGTCGTAGAATAGAAACAAAGATATACAAACTCCGTTTAACATGATACATGTGAGAATGAAACTGTCCAAACCCTCAAAGTAGTGGGAATACGCTGTGTACAAAAAGCAAAGTTCCAGATAGATGAACTAATCTAGTCTCTTTGGTTCCGAGAACGAACATTATCCGTTGAGGATAAAATCCGTCCCGGGCGGGAATCGAACCCCTGGCCTAGCGCTTAAAAGGCAGACGCGCTACCAACCTAGACTGGTAGGTTCAACTTTAAACCAAGTTCAACTCGAATATTCGGATTTTTTTTTTTTTTTTTTTTTTTTTTAATTGGGTTTCCCCCCCCTTTTTTAAACCAACTTCAACTCAAATATTCGTTTTTTTTTTAATGAGTGTTCCACCGCCATTTTTATTTCGTAGTAATGAAACAACTGCTACATTAGACGCATGTGGTCTGTACATGGTGATCCCGTTCATAATTAGCTCGCAATGTTACAAGAAGAGAAAAAGGACACAAAACCCGAGGTCCAGGGAGATTACCGCAAGAATGAAACCAATGATTGCTAACCATCCTCTTGTTTCTTTACAAAAAAAAACAATGGATATCGTTCCTTCCTTCTATTCCTCGTCTTTAAAGACTTTCCTTCCCTCTCCGAACTTAAGGACTTTCCCCGCGTCTACAAAGGACTCCACCATTCTTCTGGTGTTAAGGATTATTAAAGTTTAATGAATCTAAGATGGTTATATAGCGCCGAGGTATGCATAAATGATGATGCGCGTTCTTTCCTTTCAAGAGAAACTCTCAAAGAAAGTGTGGAGATGAGAGGATGGGATGAGAACGGACTGGATGGGAGAGAAAGGATGAGAAAGAAGTGGATGGGAGAGAAAGGATGAGAAAGAAGTGATGGGAAAGGACGAGAAGTGGTTGGGAGAGAAAGGATAAAGAAAAGGGTAATAAGATTTTTTTTTTTTTAAAAAAGATGAGTGTTTCACCGCCGTTTTTATTTCGTAGCAATGAAACAACTGCTACATTGGACGCATGTGGTCTGTGTCGTAGATCATTTCCTCAACTTTTCTCCGAGTTGAATTTCGATAACTTTGAACTCTCGTCGTGATGAGAAAAGTTTCGTCCAAAGGAGAAAGATAAGGAGGAGTTCTTTCTCCATTTCTCGTCACTGGATCCGATCATTTCTGAGTCATCTTTCTCGAGAGAAAAAATACTGAGATAGAAGAGCAATGCAACTTTCGCATAAGTTGAAAATTTTCCTTTCGAACTTTCGTCTCGTCTCTCTCTCTCTCTCTCTCTCTCTCTCTCTCTCACACACACACACATGTATGCGATTATTCCCTCCTTCTCTCTCCTTTCTTTGTCCCTTCTCTATCTTTTTCTTTCTCATATGCGATTTTTGCGCTTCTCTCCCCCCTCTCCTTCTCTCCCGTCGTTGAACTTTCCAAACGAGTTTTAATTTGAAAACGTACACATATCTCTCTCTATGGTGGTGCATACATTTTGCAAAGTGCATTGGTGGCAACTTTGGTAGAGAGGGGGGAGTTTTCAAACGGAGGAAAATTCGCTATTTGATTAAAAACCAAAAGAACTTTTCGCGCTTCTTCTGTCATATAGAGTTACATAAAGAGTAGCGACTATTGCCATAGGTAAGTGGTAGCGACTTCTGTCATAGGTAGTTAGAATAGATAAAAGTAGTAGTGACTTTTCTTTGATAGGGGTTTAAAAGGGAACTCCAAAAAAGGGGAAACGAGCCAAGAGGGGAAATTGTCTCGGTATCTGAAGGGAAAATACGACTCTACTGGGAAAAATGTATGTCCACTGTGTACCCAGCAAAACTGCGACTTACTAGGTAGACTAAACTATTTCGTTCGTCTGTAGTATGGACGGGGGGGGGAAGTTTTCAAACGGAGGGAAATTCGCTATTTGATTAAAAACCAAAAGAACTTTTCGCGCTTCTTCTGTCATATAGAGTTACATAAAGAGGAGCGACTATTACCATAGGTATAGGTAAGTAGTAGCGACTTCTGTCATAGCTAGTTAGAATAGACAAAAGTGGTAGCAACTTTTCTTTGATAGGGGTTTAAAAGGGAACTCCAAAAAAGGGAAAAAGAGCCAAGAGGGGAAATTGTCTCGGTATCTGAAAGGAAAATACGACTCTACTGGGAAAAATGTATGTCCACTGTGTACCCAGCAAAACTGCGACTTAGTAGGTAGAAGGTGCGTTTACTGTAGACTGTAGTATGGACGCACCTTTTAGACAAAGTCGCAGTTAGCTGTAGTGTGGATGCACCTCTAAGGTCGAGTTTTACCACCGTGTGGATTGTCTCAGGATTGTTCATTCTGAGGTTGGCCTGGCTATTAAGTATATGTACATATGTACATATAGGCAAATCGTCGATTCATGGAGTTGGTAAACCCCAGCACAAGTCGATCTTCACAAGTCAACTACATTGTGGACGCACCTTTTGGTAGATCGTCACGAGTCGACTCTAGTGTGGACGGACCTTTCTGTCTTGAATGAGGATCACGTCCAGTCGACGGCTGGCGGCTAGGGACAAGTTGATGGTCACGTTTCCGACCTTTTATCTCGCCCCCCTCAATCCCTTCTCCTAAAATCCTTTATCTTTCTGAACCTAAAACATCTCCCTGCTCGATCCCTCTCTTATTTCCATCCTATCTATTATGCACTCAGCACTCAACTCTATCACAAGCTTTTCTAATATCAAAGTTTACACACTTTTCTTGTAATTTTCCTCTCTTAAGAGCTAAAAGTACCACGGACGTAGCTTCATTTCCCCAACTTTTCTCCGAGTTGAATTTCGATAACTTTGAACTTTCGTCGTGATGAGAAAAGTTTCGTCCAAAGGAGAAAGATAAGGAGGAGTTCTTTCTCCATGTCTCGTCACTGGATCCGATCATTTCTGAGTCATCTTTCTCGAGAGAAAAAATACAGAGATAGAAGAGCAATGCAACTTTCGCATAAGTTGAAAATTTTCCTTTCGAACTTTCGTCTCGTCTCTCTCTCTCTCTCTCTCTCTCTCTCTCTCTCGTCGTCGAACTTTCCAAACGAGTTTTAATTTGAAAACGTACACAAGTACACATATCTCTCTCTATGGTGGTGCATACATTTTGCAAAGTGCATTGGTGGCAACTTTGGTAGAGTGGGGGGGGGGAGTTTTCAAACGGAGGAAAATTCGCTATTTGATTAAAAACCAAAAGAACTTTTCTCGCGCTTCTTCTGTCATAGAGTTTTACATAAAGAGTAGCGACTATTACCATAGGTAGGCAAGTAGTAGCGACTTCTGTCATAGAGTTACATAAAGAGTAGCGACTATTGCCATAGGTAAGTGGTAGCGACTTCTGTCATAGGTAGTTAGACAAAAGTAGTAGGTAGCAACTTTTCTTTGATAGGGGTTTAAAAGGGAACTCCAAAAAGGGAAAAAGAGCTAAGAGGGGAAATTGTCTCGGTATCTGAAAGGAAAATACGACTCTACTGGGAAAAATGTATGTCCACGGTGTACCCAGCAAAACTGCGACTTACTATAGGTAGAAGGTGCGTTTACTATTATAGTACCTATGGACGCACCTTTTAGACAAAGTCGCAGTTAGCTGTAGTGTGCATGCACCTCTAAGGTCGAGTTTTACCACCGTGTGGAATGTCTCAGGATTGTTCATTCTGAGGTTGGACTGGCTATTAAATATAGGGAAATCGATTCATGGAGTTGATAAACCCCAGCACAAGTCGATCGTCACGAGTCAACTGCACTGTGGACGCACCTTTTGGTAGATCGTCACGAGTGTGGACGGACCTTTCTGTCTTGAATGAGGATCACGTCCAGTCGACGGCTGGCGGCTAGGGACAAGTTGATGGTCACGTTTCCGACAAATCATATTCATAACAACGTCGTTTTCAAAACCACTGGAGAGAGAGAGCGAGAGAGAGAGAGAGAGAGAGAGAGAGAGAGGGAGGGAGGGAGGGAGGGAGAGAGAGTAAGAGGCAAATCTAGGTGATGGCGATGGCATAACAAGGGAAATTTACTCCCGTCCCTTTCCTTCCTTCCCGTCCGAGGGATTTTTTTTCTCCTCGACTTTTCCCAAAGGTCATTAAAAGCACTTTTTTTCCCTCGCCCCCTCCCTCTTTCTACCCTCTCTATTCTTCCCTTCTTCTTTCTTCTCCCTCTCTTTTCTGACCCCCCCCTTCTCTTGGTTTCCCCTTCCTCTGTTCCTTCTTTTGTTTTTCATCGCATTGTCTTCTCATTCTCTTTCTCCTTTTCTCTCTCTTTCTCTCTCTCTCTCTCTCTTTCTCTTTTTATTATTATTTTAATATTATTATTATTACTTGAAGAGAAAGGAAACCATGGACTGTGTGACCAATAGGAGAACAGAGAGGAGAGGGGATAATAATGAGGGTGGGGTGGAGGGGAGGGAAGAGGGGAAAAAGATAAGGGAGGGGAGGGGATACCACTATTAACATTACAATGCAAAATTCAACGCTTTCTCTTTCCTCTCTCTACCCATTTTAATTTTCCCCAATTCCTCTATTCTCTAGTTCTCCTCGTCCTTCTCTCTCTCTCTCTCTCTCTCTCTCCTCTTCTCTTCTTCTCTCTCTCTCTCTTCTCTCTCTCCTCTCTCCTCTATTCTCTCTCTCGTTCTTTCATTTCTATCTTCCACTTTCTTTCCGTTTCTCCCTCCCGTTTCTCTACATTTCTCTCTCTCTCTCTATTCTTCTCTCCCTCTTCTCCCATTTCCCCTACCTCGATTCCTCTCTCTTTTTAACACTATCCTTCCTCCTCCCTTCCTCGCTGAGTATTCCCCTGATTCTTTCTCCTTCTCCTTCTATCTCTTATTCTCTACTTCCCACTCTATTCTCTTCTCCTCCTCCTCCTCCATCCTCCTCCTATCTCTCTCTCTCATCGGATTTTCGCCGTATATTATATTCATATTTCCGGTAAAGACCGTCTCCCCCGAGGCAAAGAACTTATTGGATAGAATGTTTTTTCAAAGGGAAAAAAATAGAGAGGGAGGGTGCAAGAGAAGAGGGAGAGTAAAAAGAAATACCTAAGGAGAGACGAAGAGAGGGAAGAAAGAGAAAAAAGAGAATGAGAGAAAGAGAAAAAGAGACAGAAGAGATCCAGAGAGGGAGAGAAATAAAGAGAGAGGAAGGAGGAAGGAAAGGGAGTAAAATAGAGAGAAAGGGAGAAAGCTTTGAGGAACTACCCACCTAACATACTATTATGTAGATTTGTAGAATAATAGAGATCAGTTTAGTGGGGGTTTGGTGTCATACAATGATGCTTTTACGCATAGGCGGTTCTTGCCTAAATTTTTGGGGGGGCTTGATTTTGAAGGTACACCTTCAAAATTTTGATTTAGCTTTATGTAAAATATTGCCCATAAAATCATCTAAACCAGAAGGTAGAAGTCAGTGAAAGTTTAGTACCTACTCGATTGGTCCCAGAATTCAAAGAGCCAAATGTCCTTTAGGTGTTGAACGTGAATCCCAAATTCCTTCAGATTAGTTTTTTGGGATTTTGGATACCCCGCAAGGTGCATGTGTGTTAAATTTTGTATATTTTGAAAGAAAATTTGTTGTCTTCCTTCTACTGTAGGTGGAGGCAGACTTCATTTGTCAAGGGTCTAGGACTCTGTGGGTTTACCTTTGGGATCAATTTAATTTGAAGGAACTTTCTCCATCTTCCCGATGAGTTCAGTGGACCCTGTAGACCAGGAGAGAAGATTACACATCAGACCCAGTGTACCGGTAGCAGAGAGAGAGAGAGATTGATTGATTGATTGATTGACTGAATATAACCATTTATTTATTTTTTAAAGTTGTTTTACAATAAAAACGATCTCCTAAGCTAATACTTAACTTATTGAGAGATCGCTCCGACCAGACAAAGTCCTCATTTTGAATCCCAAGTCCTACAGGGTGAGGGAGGGGGTAATGTCCTTACCTTTAGGATCAATTTAATTTGAAGAAACTTTCTCCATCTTCCCGATGAGTTCAGTGGACCCTGTAGACCAGGAGAGCAATATTAGAGAGAAGATTACACACCAGACCCAGTCAGTAATTAATTTCTAACATTCAACCATTCAACAACCATACAACCAACCAACATTCAAAATTCAACAAAAGAGAGAGAGAGAGAGAGAGAGAGAGAGAGAGAGAGAGAGAGAGAGAGAGAGAGAGAGAGAGAGAGAGAGAGAGAAGATTACTCACCAGACCCAGTATACCGGTAGCAGAGAGAGAGAGAGAGAGAGATAGCAATATTCGAGAAAAACGGTAAGAAGCAGCTGATGGGATGGTGTACATTTAAAAAAGAGCAGAGGATATTAAAAAGAACGAGATTTCCTGTGAAGTCAAACAACGAGACAGCCACTTTACGAAACTTGACAGACTTTTTTCTCTTTCTGCCATTTTTACTTTCCTTATCCTATAGGAAGGAAAGTAATGTAATCGGGTCAAAATTTCGATGGTCAGTTTTTATTGCCAAAACACGTTTTGAGGTCCCTAGAGCCTAAATCCAAAGTTTCAGCCATTGGTCCGTGTGTGAGTCTGATGTGTGTCCGTGTGTCTGATGTCTGTGTGTCTGTCTGTCGGTCTGTAAACAAAATATCTCGAGAACGGTAAGAGCTAGAGACTTGAAATTTGGTATGTAGATGTCAAATGTGACAAGGACCTCGATTTCTCTCTCTTTTAACACTATCCTTCCTCCTCCTCCCTTCCTCGCTGAGTATTTCCCCTGTCTTTATTCTCCTCCTCCTTCTATCTCTCCTATTCTCTCTACTTCCCCTCTTTCTATTCTCCTCCTCCTCCTCCTCCTCCTCCTCCTCCTCCTCAAATTTCCCTTGTTCTGATCTCATTTTTTCCCCTCCACCTGTGGATGTCCATTGAAATTGAAAAGTCTAGTGGAGTTGGATTTTCCTAACGGAAACATTTCCGTTGGCGCTCCATCCGGGGTTTCCAATGGTTTCAGTATAGGCGCACGCTATCACACCAAAGGAGGAAAATCGATCTTCAGAGGAGTGGGAATTCCGAAAGGACAATATGACTTGGGTATAGTTGTCTCAAAGATCCCTCTTGAACCAAAATTTATCCCTTTCAAAGCAAATTTATTTCGCTGTAAAAACAGAAAAAAAAAATCTTCAAGGAGGGTAATTTCCCTCCATCTGCAGACACCACCTTTTATACTTTGTGCAAACTTTCTACTGCCAACCACTTTCTTAGCCTCCAAAATGTCACCGCATTAAGCTATCACCACATCAAGCTTCAAAACCAAACTCCCCCTTAAAAACAGAAAAAAAATCTTCAAGAAGGGTAATTTCCCTCCATCCGACACCACCTTTTATACTTTGTGCATACTTTCTACTGCCAACCACTTTCTTAGCCTCCAAAATGTCACCGCATTAAGCTATCACCACATCAAGCTTCAAAACCAAACTCCCCCTTTCCTCATCCTTGCAAACCTCCCAAAGTTCTTTGCATGTCAAAACAACCCTCCGTCCTCCAAAGCCCCCTCCCAGATTCCAATGGTGGGACCGCGTGTTACCCCCCACCCGATTCTGTGCCACCCCCGCGGGCAAAACTTAAAGTTGGACCGTCAAAAGTGTCAAAGCGTGAAAGTTGTCGCCTTCGAAAGAAAGTTCACCAACTCCTCAGGTGAAAATTTTTCCTCCTCCTCCTCCTCCTCCTCCTCCTTCTTATCGTTCTCTTCCTCCTCTTCTTCCTCTTTATCCTCTTCCTCCTCCTTTTTATCCTCTTCTTCCACCTCCTTATCCATCTCTCCCTCCTCTGCCTCCTCTTCTTATCGTTCTCTTGCTCCTCTACCTCCTTCTCTTCCTCCTCTCCTTCTTTATCCTCTTCCTCCTCCTTTTTATCCTCTTCTTCCACCTCCTTATCCATCTCGCCCTCCTCTTAATCCTTCTCTGCATCTTCCTTCTATTCCCCCTCTTCCTGGTTTTAAGGACTTTCCTTCCCTCTCCGAACTTAAGGACTTTCCCCGCGTCTACAAAGGACTCCACCATTCTTCTGGTGTTAAGGATTATTAAAGTTTAATGAATCTAAGATGGTTATATAGCGCCGAGGTATGCATAAATGATGATGCGCGTTCTTTCCTTTCAAGAGAAACTCTCAAAGAAAGTGTGGAGATGTGGAGATGAGAGGATGGGATGAGAACGGACTGGATGGGAGAGAAAGGATGAGAAAGAAGTGATGGAAAAGGACGAGAAGTGGTTGAGAGAGAAAGGATAAACAAAAGGGTAATAAGAATAATAATATAATAAGGCTAATTTATACTGCTCGAATAGGACTGAAAAGTCCCTTGAAGAAATGTGGTTCGGTGGAAAAACTTATTCAGGAGAACTCTGCCACTTGAAAGAGAATCAGGAGAAAAAGATCATCTTGTGGACAGGTCGCTGATGGCTCTATCTCCAGAAACCCAACACCTAGAAAGCTGATATTCGGAAGGAAATGTAGGAATAGTAGGTACTAATAATAATACATATTAATAATTATGTTCTAGCTAGAAATCTGGTGAAGCACGGGCAACCTGATAGTAGAAGAAAGTAAAAAGTAGAAATTCAATAAAAGAAGCATGCGGATTGGTTACCTGAAGAGTCCGTAGTTGGTATGACCCTCGCTCGGGATGTGCTCACTACCAGCCAGCAGCAGGTCACCAGAACAATCCGAAACTGCCAATCTACGCCGAAATCACCGGCAAACAAGCAAGATCTTGTCCTCATCGTTTGCACGCAATGTTGACTGGACTAGAACTTCACATACTTTTCAACCCCAATGTGACTGGGCTATATTTTATATAAAGCGATTTTTTCGTTAATTAGGATTAATTATTTTGCTATAAAATCTAATACTTTTTTTTACCCTTTTGTTGTATTTTATTAATTTTTGCACCTAGCAATAATGCAGGTGTTTATTAGATTTTTTTTATTTAATTATTTTTCATCCAGACCCAGTATACCGGTAGCAGAGAGAGAGAGAGAAAGAGAGAGATAGCAATATTCGAGAAAAACGGTAGAAGCAGCTGATGGGATGGTGTACATTTAAAAAAGAGCAGAGGATATTAAAAAGAACGAGATTTCCTGTGAAGTCAAACAACGAGACAGCCACTTTGCGAAACTTGACGGACTTCTTTCTCTTTCTGCCATTTTTCTTCTGAATCTTTTTAGTAGTTTCATTTTCGGTAGGTATAGGTACCTATTCCGTCTAACCTGCTTCAGGTAATCTATAGCAATATTACTGGCCAATAGTGATAAGACGAACCGAACCACCTACGTTATATTGCAAAATCATCTAAACCAGAAGGTAGAAGTCAGTGAAAGTTTAGTACCTACTCGATTGGTCCCAGAATTCAAAGAGCCAAACGTCCTTTAGGTGTTGAACGTGATTCCCAAATTCCTTCAGATTAGTAGTTTTTGGGATTTTGGATACCCCGCAAGGTGCATGTGTGTTAAATTTTGTATATTTTGAAAGAAAATTTGTTGTCTTCCTTCTACTGTACCTATCACTCTTCCTCCTCTTCTTCAACACCCACCCTCCCCTCAGTTATTCCTTCAACACTCCTTCTCTCCCTCTTCTTGTTTATTTCACCTCCCTACTTTGCCCAACACCTCCAAAAACTTATTCGTTTCCCCCACCCCAAAAATTTACCACATCACAAAGTAAGCGTGTCAAAAATAATCTTGCCATCAACCCTTGCGAGCCCCCCCCCCTCTGGTTTTTTTTGGTGACAATGTTGCTCGTGTGAAATTTGACTAGAGAGGCATTGACCTTAGCATTACATGTTCACTCGTTGACCTTACACCAACCTACTAGATATGAAACATAATAACTTTGAAAGTAACTTCGGTAGGTAAAAGTATAACTTAGGAGACCCAAAAGGATTAAGGTTCGGTTAAAAAGTTAGAAATGCCCGAAAATGATGGGGAACACTTTGGAAAATTTCGATCTTGATTAAACAATGCGTGATTTAGGAAATTTACTAACTGAATCCACAAAAAACTTTTATTTAGATCAATTTAATTAGCATGAAAATTGAAAACCAATTTTTCAAAACACTCGAATTTTAATTTCCACAAAAAAAGACACTCGCCGAAAAAATTCGGAAAACCCACGTTCCCGCGCGTAATTTTTCCAAAGGGAATTTTCAACTGTTTTTCTTCGCGCAAAAAAAGAAATCCCGGAAAAACAAAAACGAAACGAAATCCTACCTGTCGTCGTATCGGAAGAAAACTGACGGTTTTTTCGTCCCGAAAAGCATTTTGTTTCATAGAGAGCGATGCAAATGGAAAGTACCTACCTGAACAGCAAATACTGTTTACATGTGGGTGTAGGTACTCATAGCCTTTATTTTATAAAGTAGGTACCTACCTACATAGCTAATACCTTTTTACGAGGGACCTGTAATATCCACCTACCTAGGTTGAATGTAAAATTTAAAATAATATGAAAATATTATCTTATATCAGGTATATATCTATTAGGTAGGTACTTATACTTAGGTTTAAAGGTTTTAAAATCCCTTCTTCAAAATCTATTGAAGTCACATTCTAAAGTTTCGTTGAAATTACTAATGGGGTATCTAGGTACCTAAATGGGGGAGTCTTAGAACTTTTTATGGAGGTATTTTTTTTTTTTTCTTCTTCTTCTTCTCCCCCCCCCCTTCTTCTTGACACAGAGAAAATTTGAAAAGGCACTGCTATTCAAAAAAAAAGTTCAACCCATTAGGCTATTTCTATAATTTCAAGCCCTCCCCTCCACCTAAGTATAAAGCTTCCAAATATTTTCCCTTCAAAAACAATAATAAAAACTACGAAAAATCAAAATTATGAAAGGTCGAGTCCGTTATAATAGGGGGCTGCCAGATAATAGGGGAACCCGGGACTAGGGGAACCAGGGGTTAGGGGAACAAGGGGCTAGGTGCACCAGAGGTTAGGTGCACCCCCGCTCTCGGCCCTCGTTATAGGAAATGAGGCTCTGATGAAAAACGTTGCGTGCTACACGGGGGAATATAGCCCTGAAATTAGGGACATAGAGAAAATCAGCGCTGAAGAAACAACACGGCTTAAAACTTGTTTTGAGTTAGCTTGGTGGTCAAGGCGTCTGCCTTGTAAGCGCTAGGTCGCGGGTTCGATTCCCGCTCGGACAGAATCAAGTTCTCGGAACGGCTGGCATCGTTCTATCCTGTCTTCCTTCTCTCTTCGCTTTCGAGACGATAAGACCTTAGTTACAGTTCCCTCTATCAAACCAAAAAAATTAAATTGAAGAATCATTTTTAGGATATTTGTCAAACTATTTTCAATATAAAGCAAAGAGAGAAGGAAAACAGGACTGGAGAAAGGTGTTCCGAGAACGAACCTTATGTGTTGAGGATAAAACTTGCCCCGGACGGGAATGGAACCCTCAGCCTAGCGTTTACAAGGCAGACAGGTCCAAGCTTACTGGGCAGGTGGGCTGGTTAGTGTTAGTGGCTACTACACAGTACACACTACAGTAGAAAAGATTCTATGAACGCCTGGTATCTCAATCATGTGTATGCAATATGGTAAAGGGAAAATCCATGGAGGTATAAGCTACTTGAGCTCCTTGTCCAAAAAAATCCTACAGTAGAAAAGATTCTATGAACGCCTGTTATCTCAATCATGTGTATGCAATGTGGTAAAGGAAAAAAATCTCCAAATCCTGCATGTGACTGGTCTGTAGCGGGCCTGGACAACTGGACATGAGGCCCTGACAATAAATTTAATTAAGCCATTGCTCAACTAGTCACATAAGTTAAGTAATTTGACGCTCGGTTGAAAAATAGGGAGATTTCGCATCGAATCCTGATCCCCATAACGCAACCCATGTTGGCGCCATCTTGTTTACATCATGTTTTTAGATTTAGCACGGGATCGAAAACCGAAGCGAACCTAGCGGACGCTCAAGTAATCATACCTTTAATTTGTTCAATGTTTTGTCTTGTCCTAAATAATATTAGTTTCAGAGCTCAAGAGGCTTGATAGATAGGAGAAAGTCAGCCGTTAGGAGAAAGCCGAAGGAAGAAAACCAGCCGTTCCGAGAACAAACCTTATCTGTTCAGGATAAAGTTCGCCCCGGGCGGGAATCGATCCCGCGACCTAGCGCTTGTAAGGCAGGCACTTACCAAAATTTCAATTTTATTTCGATTTCACTGCATAATTTCTCCAAGGACAAGAAAATTTATAATGTCTATTCATTTGTAGATTGAAAATCTATATCAGGCCCAAATCACGGACTTTCATACCAGAATACAATAAGATAAGAGGTAAGTACATACCTATTTGGGTAGGTATTTGATTCATAATTTACCGTAATAAATAATTTATTGATTTTAACTAATCTTCTTTTTTCCATAGCGAAACAAGTATACTAAGTAGATACCTATAGGTACAATTAAGTAACAAACCAACATGTTACCTACTTATGTTACCTTCTCTATTAGGTATGTAGAATATTATGTAGATACCTAAGTATAATCCTACTTCCTTTATTAACCTACTCTGGTTATTTCCCTTTAGTGATTTTTTAGACTTTTCCCCTGTGGATCTACAATACGAACTTGAAAATTTAAGGCAGAGTCGAAAAGAACCAAATTTATGACTCAGTAAAAGTTTGGTATTAAGGTAACCTACCTCGTAAAGGTATTAGGCATTATAATGTCTTTAAAATAAAACAATTTAAATTGTAAATTATATATGTTTGCTAACTTTTTGCTGTAACAAGAAGCAGCACTTCATGCGAAGAAAACAAAAATAAAAATATTTTTTCGGTATTACCGCTCTCTTACTCTCTGGTAATTTGGAAGTTTTTATGTTTTGAAAAATTTCAAAATTTTGTTGAAAACTTTTTTTTAGCATTTTCATCTAGATACCTACTAGATAATAACCTACTCTGGTTATTTCCCTTTAGTGATTTTTTAGACTTTTCCCCTGTGGATCTACAATACGAACTTAAAAAGTTAAGGCAGAGTAGAAAAGAACCAAATTTATGACTCAGTAAAAGTTTGGTATTAAGGTAACCTACCTCGTAAAGGTATTAGGCATTATAATGTCTTTAAAATAAAACAATTTAAATTGTAAATTATATATGTTTGCTAACTTTTTGCTGTAACAAGAAGCAGCACTTCTTACGAAGAAAACAAAAATAAAAATATTTTTTCGGTATTACCGCTCTCTTACTCTATGGTAATTTGGAAGTTTTTATGTTTTGAAAAATTTCAAAATTTTGTTGAAAACTTTTTTTTAGCATTTTCATCTAGATACCTACTAGATATGAACCATAATAACTTTGAAAGTAACTTCGGTAGGTAAAAGTATAACTTAGGAGACCCAAAAGGATTAAGGTTCGGTTAAAAAGTTAGAAATGCCCGAAAATGATGGGGAACACTTTGGAAAATTTCGATCTTGATTAAACGTTATAGAAATGCCCGAAAATGGGGAACACTTTGGAAAATTTCGATCTTGATTAAACAATGCGTGATTTAGGAAATTTACTAACTGAATCCACAAAAAACTTTTATTCAGATCATTTTAATTTGCATGAAAACTGAAAACCAATATTTCAAAACACTCGAATTTTAATTTCGACACTCGCCGAAAAAATTCGGAAAACCCACGTTCCCGCGCGTAATTTTTCCAAAGGGAATTTTCAACTGTTTTTCTTCGCGCAAAAATAGATCAATTTAATTAGCATGAAAATTGAAAACCAATTTTTCAAAACACTCGAATTTTAATTTCCACAAAAAAAGACACTCGCCGAAAAAATTCGGAAAACCCACGTTCCCGCGCGTAATTTTTCCAAAGGGAATTTTCAACTGTTTTTCTTCGCGCAAAAAAAGAAATCCCGGAAAAACAAAAACGAAACGAAATCCTACCTGTCGTCGTATCGGAAGAAAACTGACGGTTTTTTCGTCCCGAAGGAGAATCGTGGCTTTCCTTTGAACTTTTCAGCGAGGAATCTGCGTTGCGCAAATATGGCCTCGGTAAGACATAAGTCGAGGGGTTTTTCTTCTTCTTCTTCTTCTTCCTCTTTTTTTATGACGATATTGTTTTTTCTTTTATTCTTATAATTATGTAAGAAAAACTGATGGAAACATCTATCGTCTACCCACCTGCACCAGGCTTTTATATTTGCTTTCATTTTTTTACTCGGCAGGAGGTCTTCTTGTTCAAGTGGATCTCTTGTATCGACAGTGTAATTTTTTTTCTGTTTTTTCTTCTTCTTGTACTGTAACTTGAGTATGATGTAAGTAGGCTCTCATGACATTTTTAATTATTTTATTCGTTCATCATGAGACCTTTAGATTTTAGATGATATGAAAAACATTGTAAATGTAAACACGAGTATACTCGAACCTACCAGTACATACATATAAGTCATATAACTACCTACTAAGTATGTACAAAGTATACATAAATATACGTTACCTAATTGAAATTGCGGTCGACTTTTACTTCTGTTGACTAAATCCGTCCACACGTCCGGTTTATTCCGGTTTATCTATACCAGGCTTGTCCAACCCGCGGCCCGCGAAGGCCCGCCTAAAAAAAAAAAAAAAAAAAAAAAAAAAAAAAAAAAAAA
>NW_007377461.1:62463-146160 GCF_000475195.1 Diaphorina citri
ATTATTAAGAGGTTTGGATAGAGGGAAAAAGTACTCTAACAACGGAGGCCTCATCATTCCGAAATCAAAGAGAAAAGGAAAATAGGGAAAAGCTAGCCGTTCCGAGAACGAACCTTATCTGTTTAGGATAAAGATTGTCTCGGGCGGGAATCAAACCGCTTAGAAAGCTAACTGGGCTAGAGAGGAGGTGATTTATTTGTATAGTAGGTAGACCTTTTTTTAGAAAACAGTTGGTAATAAAAGTTTTTTATTCTGCGTGGAAACTAGTCTTTAACCATCTTCTTTGTCTCCTGTATGTGTTCCCAGGGTCCTGTAGTGACAGATAACGGGAACTTCATTCTGGACTGGCAGTTCCCACCTGAAACCCTCCAACCGCTTAGAAAGCTAACTGGGCTAGAGAGGAGGTGATTTATTTGTATAGTAGGTAGACCTTTTTTTTTAGAGTTGGTAATAAAAGTTTTTTATTCTGCGTGGAAACTCGTCTTTAACCATTTTCTTTGTCTCCTGTATGTGTTCCCAGGGTCCTGTAGTGACAGATAACGGGAACTTCATTCTGGACTGGCAGTTCCCACCTGAAACCCTCAACAATAGTTGGGAGTCCATAAACAACAAACTCATACTCATTCCGGGTAATTGTACGATTTGTACTCTAATAATGCTTTGAAGGCCTGGTCCCACTTATCGTTCGGAGAAAAAGTTGTGTCATATGTTGTGGGAACACTCTCATTCAAATTACATTGCCTATAGGACATTCGGGGAAAAAATAGGATAAAAGGATGAAACTCACAACAACTGGGACCGGGCCTTACCTGTTCACTCTGCATGTAAAAAAAAAAAAAAAAAAAATCTACCCAAGGTATTTATATAAAATAACTTTTCTTTCCTACTGTATTCTGTAGGTGACTGAAGAACAGGAAATCTCCACTCTCCTTCGGCTGGAAATGGTTCAGGCCCGCTGTGGAAGAAATGAGATTTTTTCAAACAGGTTTGACAGAGAGGGAACTGTAACTGCTAAGGTCTTATCGTCCCGAGAGCGAAGAGAGAAGGAAAACAGGACTGGAGAAAGGCGTTCCGAGAACGAACCTTATCTGTAGAGGATAAAACCTGCCCCGGGCGGGAATGGAACCCTCAGCCTAGCGTTTACAAGGCAGACAGGTCCAAGCTTTTTTTTTAAAAGAGGTTTGACAGAGGGAACTGTAACTGCTATAGTCTTATCGTCCCGAATTCGAAGAGAGAAGGAAGACAGGATAGGAGAAAGCCAGCCGTTCCGAGAACGAACATTATCCCATCAGGATAAAATTCGCCCCGGGCGGGAATCGAACCCGCGGCCTAGCGTTTACAAGGCAGACAGGTCCAAGCTTACTGGGCTGGTTAGTGGCTACTACAGTAGAAAAGATTCTATGAACGCCTGGTATCTCAACCATGTGTATGCAATATGGTAAAGAAAAAAAAAATCTCCAAATCCTGCGCATGTGACTAGTAGCGGGCCTGGACAACTGGACATGAGGCCCTGACAATAAATTTAATTAAGCCATTGCTCAACTAGTCACATAAGTTAAGTAATTTGACGCTCGGTTGAAAAATGGATGGGTGACCGTCTGGGCAGTCTCGTGCGGCAATCTTTTCCCGGGTAGTGAGGTCAACATGCGTAACTAGTTAATACCTATATCAAAGTGGAATGAAAAATAAGAAAAAAAACCGACCATCGAAAATTTCAGCCTATTAAATTACTTTCCTTCCATACCTAAGGATAAGGAACGTAGGTAGGTACCTACCTAGTAAAAAAAAAAAAAACAAAGTTTGATATAGGGAACTGCAACTGTCAAAGTGCTAAGGTCTTATCATCGCGAAATCGAAGAGAGAATTAAGACAGGATAAAAAAAAACCCAGCCGTTCCAAGAACGAACATTATCCGTTCAATATAAAATCAGTCCTGGGCTGGAATCGAACCCGCGACCTAGCGCTTACAAGGTAGACGCGCTACCATCCTAGCCAACAGGCTAGCCTGAAGTTTTAGTGAACTTGGCAAGTCCTGGAGATTTGAAAATGTTCACCAGAATTCCGCTAGAGAGCGTTACCTGCTTCGATATCAAAACTATCGATACTTGTTCATATTTCGATATTTTTTTATCGATATCTCATTTTCATATCAGTGGCGGATATCCATTTTGAATTTTTGATACCAGTTTTATAATTTATTGTTTTAAACGAAATAATAACTGTATTAACTAATAAATATAATAATATTGGTGTTCTAGAGATTTTTTTAGCCCTCCTGGCTGTATTATCTTAAACGTTTTATGTTTTAATTTCCATTTTGAACAACGCTTAAAACGATACGTAAAACGTGTAAACGCGGCTTGAAAAAATTGAACACAACTATCGATATCAGTTTTCGATTCCGGTCACAATCACAATCGAAAAACCGTGTTTGTCGCTATACTTGCTAGTCTTGCTATCAAAATTTGAAAATGTTGATAATTTTACCAAGGCTGGGAGCTTTTGATAAGGTGAAAGTTTTGCTGAATGTAGTCCTGTGTGTTTCCCATTTGAAGAGAACTTTAGCCATGACCAATCTCGTAGAAGAAGCTAAGAGGATCGCAGCTTATCAGGCAGTGGATGATAACGTTCTTGTAAGTTTCCTGCATTATCTGTTGAGACAATCTGGTTTTTTTGGTGACAATGTTGCTCGTGTGAAATTTGACTAGAGAGGCATTGACCTTAGCATTACATGTTCACTCGTTGACCTTACACCATTCATTCATGACTGTAACACCCCATGCAGCTTTTTTTCCTTTTCTCAAAGTAATGGGTTTCCATTTTCCATTCGTACATAGCAAAAGAACTCATGGTTTTTCAGCTTGCAGGGTTAGAATAGGGAACTTTTTGGTCTTGGTAGGTAGGAAGTAGGTAAGTAAGTATTTAGCTTTGTAAAATAATAATGCAGGTAAATTATACCTACCCTGATTTCTTAAAATTAGCACCGAAGCAGTGGCGTAGCGTGTATGTATGGCGTGTATGGCGGCCATACAACTCAAAAGTTCACTCTAATCCCCATAAATATTAATGCCATGTACTGTGATGGGACTTGGTAGACCTGTGCATGAGCCTTACAACGCCCTACACTTGAATTTAGACCACGCTACGCTACTGCACCGAAGCGAATACAATAGTCCGTCCACTATACCTTTTATTATTAGTAATAATAAAGGAAGGACGGACTAAAAAGAAACTATAGCTACGTCTACACTCGTGCCTTTTTACGTGCGCTATGACGCATGCGTCATGTTGCCACTGAATTGAACGTGGCATGCGCTATTGAATGCCTCTTTCGAGTTGAAAGCAGACATTTTCGTGTTGAAACTGGTATTGAACGTGAATCCAACCTACTTGGATATTCTTTACTCTTTGCGCTTTTGAGTTTAGGTACAAGTGTTCCCAACTGTTTACAAAGTTATTATCAATTTAAAATTAGTTATTATCAAAATGAAAAGTTAATAAAAGAGATAGGATTAGGGCTTTGCTAGCCTCTGTATTGTTTAAGAACAGCTAAATGGGTTCTTTCATAATAGCTTTAGATGGTGTTTTAAAAACCTTAACGAAAACGACCTTGGGAATGTCTTTTAAACCTCAGTTAAAAATAAAGCAAACTGCGAAAAGTTATTATCAAAATAAAAAGTTTTTGGTCGAGTTGCATAGACAATTTAAACCAGGATTAACTTTAATCCCAAACTAAATTTGCATTGGTTCTTATGGAAAAGACCTTTATCCAAATTTAATCCTCTGATCATTTGAAAGTTTCTTGTTTTCAAATACTTCTTCACCCATGATCTCTTCTTTTTTTTTACGTTTTAACACTAAAAAAGTGGAACTTAGAAGAAGAGCACACAAATTCGAATCTGAATCCATTGTACTAGTTGAACGGAACAGCCTTATTCTTGACCATTATGTAAAGTCTATATCTGTATATCTAGAACATAAACCAGGTTGTTTGCAAATCCCTATGTGTAGGTACCATACAAAATCATTCAACTGAAGTACAAGACCAATATGTCTGATCAGACCAAGCCGTATGTCAGACAGTATGAGAACGCTTCTAGTGACTGCTTTCAGTAGGACGGGGCTTACCGTGTTGTGGCGATATGAGGGGGACTCCATTGAGAACCTGCCGGGTAATGTACCCCAACTTTTACAATATCTCTAACCGTTTAGTCGGTATAGCTGAAAACCGCCAAAAAACGGTCGAAATCTGTGCTTCGGCTCGCTGATCAGACCAAGCCGAATGTCAGATGGTATGAGGACGCTTCTAGTGACTGCTTTCAGTAGGACGGGGCTTACCGTGTTGTGGCGATATGAGGGGGACTCCATTGAGAACCTGCCGGGTAATGTGCATATACGAAAGTGGATCCCGCAGCAAGATGTGTTGGGTAAGACCTGGTTTTATACTTTTCGGTTCAACTTCACAACAATAGTTGTAATTGCGGCATTTGTTTTAGTGGAGTAGTGGTCCAACATGCCTCGGTGGTGTAGTGGTCAAGACGCTCGCCTGGTAAACAGGAGGGCATGGGTTCAATCCCAGTCGAGGTATGGAATTTTATTCTCAATATAATTTGAGAATTTGAACACAATAATAGTAATGGCCTATTGTCGGAGTAAAGGGACTCCTATGCGAGCAGTAGAAGAAAAAAAAAGTAGGTACTTGGTACTTGAAAAAGATACATCAACCGGATGACATCATGAGGATGAAAAAAAAATCTACTACATTAGACATACTACGGGATGGGCATGTCTGTGTCGTAACATGCCCATCCCGTAGTATGTCTCTAATCAGATTCAATCCATGTATCCATTTCCATTCCCAGCTCATCCAAACTGTCGCCTGTTCATCAGTCACGGAGGTGTAAACAGCGCCCTGGAGGCTATTCACTACGGAATCCCCATTATAGGTGTCCCCTTCTATGGAGATCAGCTGTCCCATGTTAGACATATAGTGGACCTGGGTGCCGGTGTGGAGCTGTCCTATTTCAACATCACTCTGGAGTCTATCGCTTGGGCCACTAGCATTGTACTCAATAATCCGAGGTATGTATGTTTTTACGTCACTGTATAATAACTGCTTGGTGTATAATAACTGCTACACTGTATAATAACTGCTCGGTGTATAATAACTGCTATACTGTATAATAACTGCTTGGATCTTTAGAGCCCGTTCCCACTTGTCGTTCGGAAAAAAAATCGTGTCGTGGGAAGTCTCCCATTTAAATTACATTGGATACAAGGACATTCGGGAGAAAAAACAAGCTGGGCCCGTCCCTCCGGGAATTTTTTAGCCCGTAGTTTATTCGATCGTGATTAAAGAAAATCAGTACCTACATATGTATGTACCTACCTAATTTGTTTAATATTCAGTTTATTATTATTCTTGATTTAATTTTTCGATTTTACTTTCATGTAATGATTTAAAATGGTAATACTAGCAAGTACACTTTTAGATGAATCTGTGTAATTCCTTGAACTTGATGGGTCTCGAACTTTTACTGCTAGAACCTAGAACCAAGGTCAAATAAGTAACCTTCACTATAGACAACAATTGCTAGTTGATTTTATTGGATAAGAACACCGACTCTAGGTATTTATTGGAATTAGATTAGTCTTGTTCTGGCAGAGCCTGTATTCAGTACATACGGTATTTTTCGGACCAGGTACGTAAGTATATTTCGAGAAATAATTTACACACTTTTGTTTTGTTGTTTATTATTATTATTATTATTTTATTTTTTTAAGACGGTATTAATTTTCAAAATAGACATTCCGAAAAATGAATTTTAAAGGTAAAGGTAATTTATTTATTGGCAAATGTAATAATTTTACAACGGTTGTAAATAATTACAAGTTAAAAAGCCGGCACCCATTTCTTGGCGCGTTATACCGGGCGTTGCTTAACCTTGAATGGCATGTGGCGATGTAGTGCTAGTGCTACCTGACATTCCCTTTAGAATCTTGAGATACTGTAGAGTTCCTTTTTAGATTTAGATCTAACAAACTCAAGTCAGATCTTGGTAACCAAGTACCAAGATCTGACATCTGATTCGCTTTACATCTACATAATATGTAGGTAAGTAGATTTAACAAAGCAAAATTATCGGATTTTGTACCTATGGGTACCTATTTACTAAGGGTTGTACATGATTTTTGAACTGCCATTTATTTTGCGTTATTTTTGTTCTTTTTTTTTTCTGAGGTTTTGTCACCGGAGCCACCCAGTAACTTGCCAAATTGGCCTTCGACCTTGGAAGGATCATTCCCCGGACTCGGGCTACCGGAATGGTTATAGTTCCAACCAGCTCCCAATCACTATCCTCGTACAGAAATCAACTTGTTCCTAACCCATCTTTCTCTCCCCCCCGTCAGCCATTTGTATTCTTAAATAACAATACTTAATACCAAGGTGTAATAAAATGTCCTTTGTTTCTTTCCAGCTTTCCACCAACCTCAGTGGTGCAGTTGTTAACATGTTGGACTTTGGATCTGGAGGTTGGTGGTTTGAGTCCATGTCAAGTCATAAAAAAATTATCTAGGTGTAATAATCGGGGATTGATTTTTGTGACAAGCATTTAAATATGCTTAACACAATTAAAAAATCCTTAAAAACTCCTCCTTTGTTTCTTTCCAGCTGAAAGAATCAAAGCGGAGAAACTGAAGATAGTATGTGTACCGACTTCATTCCAAGCAAGACAGCTAAAAGCATTTAAATATGCTTACTTAACACAATTAAAAAAATCCTTGAAAACTCCTCCTTTGTTTCTTTCCAGCTGAAAGAATCAAAGCGGAGAAACTGAAAATAGTATGTGTCCCGACTTCATTCCAAGCAAGACAGCTGATTCTAAAGAACAATATGGTTCTTGGAGATTTGGAGACACATCCAGATGTAAGTCCAGTAGCGTAGCGTGGTCTAAATTCAAGTGTAGGGTGTTGTAAGGCTCATGCACAGGTCTACCAAGTCCCATCACAGTACATGGCATTAATATTTATGGGCATTAGAGTGAACTTTTGAGTTGTATGGCCGCCATACATACACGCTACGCCACTGTGTAAGTCCTACATATTACCTACTGGTGATAGGTATTTATTTATTTTCTCCAATAGGATGGATAGAGGGAACTGTAACAATCATCCCAAAATACGAGAGAAAGGATAGGATGAGAAAAAGCCAGGTAGTCCAAGAACAAACCTTATGTGTTTAGGATAAGGTATGTCTTTTACAGAAATCAAACCCATGACCTAAGGCTTACAAGGCAGTACCCTGTACTACAAGGCAGTACTTAGACTTTGTATACCTACTCTGAAAGTGCAAAGGTCCACACACACTTATCCAGCATGAATACAGTCTGTTTCTATGCTGAAAAAGTGTGCAATTGTGCATTTGATCCACTGTAAATATGAAACAAGCTCAGTGGTGTAGTGGTTAATGCATTGGACTTTGGATCTATAGGTTGGTGGTTCGAGTCCAGGTCAGGTCAGTTTATCTAGATCTAATAATTTTGGAATGGTATTTATGATAAGCAATGAAGTATGCTTAACACAATTAAAAATTCCCATTTCCTAGGTATGTGGAACAAGTTTCATGGAATCGAGACAGAACATATCCATGACGGATAATTGGGTGTGAACTGTGCACTCTAACAGAGTTTATATTTGTTTCAGCTATCCTGTGTGATAGACGGTGCTGATGAAGTGGATGAGAATCTTGTAGTCCAGTAGCGTAGCGTGGTCTAAATTCAAGTGTAGGGTGTTGTAAGGCTCATGCACAGGTCTACCAAGTCCCATCACAGTACATGGCATTAATATTTATGGGCATTAGAGTGAACTTTTGAGTTGTATGGCCGCCATACATACACGCTACGCCACTGTGTAAGTCCTACATATTACCTACTGGTGATAGGTATTTATTTATTTATTTTCTCCAATAGGATGGATAGAGGGAACTGTCACAATCATCCCAAAATAGGAGAGAAAGGATAGGATGAGAAAAAGCCAGGTAGTCCAAGAACAAACCTTATGTGTTTAGGATAAATTATGTCTTTTACAGAAATCAAACCCATGACCTAAGGCTTACAAGACAGTACCCTGTACTACAAGGCAGTACTTTGTATACTCTGAAAGTCCAAAGGTCCACACACACTTATCCAGCATGAATACAGTCTGTTTCTATGCTGAAAAAGTGTGCAATTGTGCATTTGATCCACTGTAAATATGGAACAAGCTCAGTGGTGTAGTGGTTAATACATTGGACTTTGGATTTATAGGTTGGTGGTTCGAGTCCAAGTCAGGTCATAAAGTTTATCTAGATCTAATAATTTTGGAACGGTATTTATGACAAGCAATGAAGTATGCTTAACACAATTAAAAATTCCCATTTCCTAGGTATGTGAAACAAGTTTCATGGAATTGAGACAGAACATATCCATGACGGATAATTTGTGTGTGAACTGTGCACTCTAACAGAGTTTATATTTGTTTCAGCTATCCTGTGTGATAGACGGTGCTGATGAAGTGGATGAGAATCTTGTACTTATCAAGGGAGGCGGAGGCTGTCTCACCCAGGAGAAAATTGTTGCCTCCTGTACACCTAAGCTGGTTATTATAGCTGACCACACGTAAGTTACCCTTAGGATATCAGTGCTGTTTTCAGGTACTTTTTACTTTCCTTATCTTATAGGAAGGAAAGTAATGTATTAAAATTCATATCAGTACCTTCCCAAGTAAATAACAACAGCGATGCCAGACTGTCATATGAGGCATAAGCATTAAGAATGTTTTCTCCACATAATTTTGTATATTGTGTAGTTATCTATGATGTCATTGCCAGCCTAGTAAGCTCGGAGCATTTGCCTCGTAAACGCTAGGTTGCAGGATCGATTCCCACCCGGGGCATATTTTATTCTGGATGGATAAGGTTTGTTCTTCAGAACGAACCTGCTAGGTAAGTGGTATTCCATTGGACCCAGTCCTGATAAAGCTTTTTTTCATGGATTAGAAATCTGTGATAGCGGGAAAATAGTTAAATCCTCAAATTAATCAAAGGTATTTTCCCCCATATTTCCAGCAAACAGTCCAAAAATCTAGGCGACAGGTACAAGAAAGGCATTCCCATTGAAGTGATACCATTGGCGTATGTACCGGTACAGAAGAAGATACAGACCATATTTGGAGGACAGGCTCCGGTCCGGATGGCCAAGTCAAAAGCTGTAAGTATATGTTGAGTGCTGAAACTGATTACCTTTTAAAAAGTAGAACACCAGTAACTTGTACTCTTCACAGTAAGAGTATTTAAGCTACTGATGTTCTTCTTTTCAAAATTAATCTTCACAAAGTCACGTTAGAATCTATAAGTATGATTACCTTTTGTCCAATCAAATACGTGGACAGCTAGCCCAGTGCCCTAAATCACCAAAGTATGGAAAAGTATTTACAATTCCATATTTCGATATGATTCGTCCAAATTCAAAATTCTGCTTTTCCATTGGCTATTACACTTGTAAGATACTTTTCCATACTTTGGTGATTTAGAGCACAGCTATTACCTACATACCTACCTCATTAGCTCATTACCTATAGTTCTATTACCCACCTCATTTTGCCCTCGTATTTTAGCGACCACCGTTTCATGGGCTGGATCGGCTGAATTCGTATGCCTTCGGCTCCATAATAGTCGACATAGTCAAAGTCCGAAAGTTTGAGCTCTGTTTTTGGCAACTTTTCACTGACCAGTATTCCATCTTCTTTAGTCTGGAGAAAAAAAAAAGAACGATTACCATGATTATTATCATAACATCAGTGCTTAGCTGCTTAGTTATACCTTTTTTAAGAAAAGATATTGTACCTTGGACCGCTTTCGGATTACTTCAAATCACATTCTTTTACAGCCATGCCTGATTGCCTATCTAGGAACGGAAAAGTTCGGTCAGGAAAATTTCCGTCCCGGCTGGAATTCGAACCCAGCACGTCCAGATTGAGAGTCAGTGCTCTTGACCACACAGATCGGAAGAGCTTCATTGCTGGACTGGCCAGTTCCACCTGAAACCCTCAACAATAGTTGGAGTCCATAAACAACAGAACCTCATACTCATTCGCGGGGTAATTGTACTCCCAATTAATTCCTCGCCGCCATCGCGAGGCCGTGCGGGTTCAGTTCTTTCCAACTGGCGCGAATGATCTCTATGATATGCGCTGTCCTTTCATCGGCAAAAGTCCATGTATATCAAATTATGGGATGAACTGACGCCGTCCTAAAAAAAAAAAAAAAAAGGGCTTACAGGATATGCCGTTACATTAACAAACTTACTCTCACAAGTGTTGTATACTGTGGTTAAAAAAGGAGACTTGCGTATACCCTGGATTTTTATTAAACTTATATTTATTTCTTTTCAGGAGTGGTCGAGACCGGTCTATTTATCAACATGGCATCCCGAGTGTACTTTGGTCTGCAAGATGGAAGTGTCATATCCAAAGTTCCAAAGTCCTAGTGAACACCAACTGCCGAGTCCATGCCTAGGAATTGAAAACCAAATTTTTGCTGGAATAAATCCTGATGGCTGGATGACTCTCTGATCTACCGAAGTTTATCTTTGTTTCGCCTCCAAAAGTTGTGACGTCATTATTACAGTTGAAAAACCTTTTAAAACATTCCCTAACCATTGCATTAGTAATATGGTGACGTCGAAAAATTGCGAAATGTGAAGTCAAAGTTGCTTTCACGAAGTTCTGGAACGCACTTAAAATTTTCCAGAGTTACTACTTTGGTCTCATGGCCGGGACCAAAATCTGAATTTAAACTCAGTTCAACTCTAGGATTCAGCAATCTGATTGACTGAACGTGGGTTTCACCAATGACTTATTGAGAGATTGCACTAATGGAAGATTTTTTTAATGATCCAAAAATTAGTTTTTAGTGATCCAAAAAGGAGAAGTTTTCGAAAACTCCTGTTTGGACCATTAGAAACTCCTTTTTGGATGGTTAAAAATTATCCCGTTAGTGAAATCTCTCATAAAGTCATTGGTGAAATCCACCATGAATTGCTTAATTCTAGATTTAACCTTAAACCAAGTTTAATCTCGTATTGTGGTTCCGGCCATTTGTAGATCTCTTTGGATGGTAAGCAAGTGCTTTACAATTCGATTAATCTTGCCTCTTTATTTTTATGAATTATTTTTTCTCTACTTTCATGAAACTGTTTGCTCATGCTATTTTTAAGGCTGTAAATGTAAATATTTATTAGGAATTATTTTTTATAAATGGTTTATAATCTTTAAAGTCGGTAAAATAACAGTGTGATAAGTTGATGTGACAAATGACAATGGCTGCTAACCATTGAACTGAAAACAGGTTGTTTATGCTGTTGATAAAGTTGGATTCAAAACTATTTGAAAATGGATTTCTATTTCTACTTAGGGGAAGATAGGAAGAATCTCATAGTGATTTAGGATAGGGGTAGGTATTTAGTTTAGGTATTTTTTTTCCAAGCCTTGAGAGATTTATTTATTTATGGAAATGAAAAACTGCTGTTTTATACAAGAAATACGAAGTTACTTAAATATATATATTTCCTTCTTTTTTTCTTATGGCCGAGTGGGAACACTGACTCACAATCAGGAGGGGCTGGGTTCAAATCCCGGTCGCTGCTGACATTCCCCGTTCACAGATAGGATAGGTATGAACCACATTGGACCATGGATGCAAAAGAATGTGGCTTGTCAAAATCAGGCTTTTCTATCTAGCTTTTTCCCAAAAAAAAAACAGCCGTTCCGAAAACGAACCTTATCTCCTTAGGATAAAATCCGCCCCGGGTGGGAATCGAACCCGCGACCTAGCGCCTACGAGGCAGACGCCCTACCCGTCAAGCTAACTATGCTGGCCAAAATTCTTTGATCTTTTCTACTTTACATGGGTTCCAAGACTTCCAAGCTATGTAGATCGGCTTCGGTCAGCTGTAATGTAGACGCATTTTTATAAAGGTGTGCCCAAACATAGTCGACCGGCCGTCGGTCGATCGACGGCTACCGACTATGTGTGGAGGTGGACTGTGTGGACACACCTTTAAAACATCTTTCGACAAATTCAATTTTTTTTTGTTTGCCCAGGTTATCGGTGAGATTTGGTTCGCTCAGGAGGCCCTGGCCGTATTTGGGCACAAATTCCAAGCCCCTATCATAGGTCTCATATCATACGGTACCCCCCATACTGTATCGACCTACATGGGTACGCCTAACCTATACTCTTACATGCCGGACTATAAGTTTGCTTTCCCGGCCCGGATGAATTTCCTTCAGAGACTCCAGAATACTATCCTGGGTGAGTATGATAAATCATAACATAATCAATCTACGCTACGGTAGCTACGTAGCGTGGCGTAGGTTGAATAGTAGAGATTACCTGTGGATAATTGGATTATTTTGGGCGTCCAAGAGGTTTTTAAACCCCCCCAATCCTTTGAACACCGTGAGATAGGTGGCATTCCTATCTCACGGACACGGAAAGCAAAGCAAACATTGGATATGATATCGCCCTTTGCTTGTAATTTATTGTTGTATTGAGTATCTACATGCTTAAAACCAATAAAGGGTCTCATTGCCAGCCTAGTGCTACGGTAGATACGCACCGTGGCGTAGGTTGAATAGTAGAGATTACCTGTGGATAATTGGATTATTCTGGGCGTCCAAGGGGTTTTTAAACACCCCCAATTCTTCGAACACCGTCAGATAGGTGCCATTCCTATCTCACGGACACGGAAAGCAAACCAAACATTGAATATGATATCGCCCTTTGCTTGTAATTTATTGTTGTATTGAGTATCTACATGCTTAAAACCAATAAAGGGTCTCATTGCCAGCCTAGTTAGCTTGGAAGGTAGAGTGTCTGCCTTGTAAGCGCTAGGCCGCGGGTTAGATTTCCGCCCGGGGTGGATTTTATCCCAAACAGATGAGGTTCGTTCTCGGAACGGCTGCCTTTCTCCTATCCTGTCTTCCTTCTCTCTTCGCTTTCGGGACGATAAGATCTCGCAGTTCCTTCTATCAAACCTCTTGGGAAAAAACACCGGCCCAACGGACAACAACTTTCATCTCTTCCCCAGGCGTCTACACCCAACTGGTAGGGGACTGGTGGTACTATCCCAAACTGGATGGCATCATGCGAGACTTCGCCAACCACTCGGCCGAGCTGCCCCATCTGACTACCCTGCTCAGAAATGTGTCCACCACCTTTGTCTATTCGGATGTCATGCTGGAATATCCGCGACCCCAAACTTCCAACTTGATCCATGTCGGCGGGATCCACCTAAGAAACAAGAAACTTCCCAAGGTAATTCAACAAACAAACAACACCACTAATAAAACAACAACAACGACGACAAACAGAGAGACAAAAAGTTCATTTTCCGACTTTCTTAGCTGCAGGGTTTTCTGAACTAGTATTTTTTTCTTTCACTGTGAGTCTTTAAGATGTTTTACCAGGTCTTGAATGTTCCTAGACTTTGTGAGTCCCTTATCTATTATATCCTACTCGTATATCGTATATATCCCTATGAAGTCCAAAATCTATCTGCAGATACATGGTAAGAGTTACCATATACCTGAGTCCTGTGCATTGGAATTTCCAGGAGATTTAGAGTGTGTACCTACTACCTACCTGCCTAATATTTAGAGTGTGTACCTACCTGCCTAATCTGGTGTTATACTGCGATAGGTTTGGAGATAAATCAGGATATCCTGGAAATATTAAGGCCCTTGGGAGTGTATTATTCCTTTTATTTGATTAGTGAACTACTACCCTATTTGTGCTTATTACACAATATTTGCTAGGTCCTTATTTGTGCCTGTTTGACCTATTTCTGTTACCAGGACTTACAAGATAGATATCCTGGAAATATTAAGGCCCTTGGGAGTGTATTATTTCTTTTGTTTGATTAGTGAACAACTACCCTATTTGTGCTTATTACACAATATTTGCTAGGTCCTTATTTGTGCCTGTTTGACCTATTTCTGTTACCAGGACTTACAAGATCTCATGGACAGTGCCACACGGGGTGTCATCTACGTAAGCTTCGGCTCTCTGATCAGACCAAGCCGTATGTCAGACAGTATGAGAACGCTTCTAGTGACTGCTTTCAGTAGGACGGGGCTTACCGTGTTGTGGCGATATGAGGGGGACTCCATTGAGAACCTGCCGGGTAATGTGCATATACGAAAGTGGATCCCGCAGCAAGATGTGTTGGGTAAGACCTGGTTTTATACTTTTCGGTTCAACTTCCCAACAATAGTTGTGATTGCGGCATTTGTTTTGGTGGAGTAGTGGTCCAACATGCCTCGGTGTTGTAGTGGTCAAGACGCTCGCCTGGTAAACAGGAGGGCGTGGGTTCAATCCCAGTCGAGGTATGGAATTTTATTCTCAATATAATTTGAGAATTTGAACACAATAATAGTAATAGCCTATTGCCGGATTATTCAGTCCACGAGGTTTATTCTTTGTATGAATGAGGAAAAGAAGTAAGATCATCTATCAAGGTAAACTTGATATAAACGGTCAAATCAATCCCCTTAGAAACAGGGTCTTCACAAAGTGAATGGACTTTTTTGTCCATTAGAGGGGGGGCACCCATTTTAGAAGATTTGGGCCTAATCTGGGTTTCACATTCAAAGTAGCCCAAATAATCCTGTAATGGCAAACGACGAATGACATGCCTGCTGAGATGGCAGGCATATAGGAAGTAGGTAATGTATTTGATTTTTTTTTTTTTTTTTTTTTTTTTTTTTTTTTTTTTTTTTTCCTCAACTACGCTTTTAGCAGGCCTTAGGTGTATTTTTCAAGTTCCCTATACCCTATCCATAGGTCCATACTGTCCATAGTGTGAAAGATAGAAAAGTCTCCTTCTTCTGAGAAACCCTGTATACAGGGCAAGATGTCCAAGAACCCTAGCTCAATGTCACTCCACCACCACACAGTTCACCCATAGCAGATTATACCTACGTTATGCCCATAGTAGACCGCCCTACAGTTAGAATACTATACCAGACAAATACCTGCCTAGTATAACACTACAATCTACACTAGACTCTACATCTCAATCAGTGTTATCGGCGTTCTAATTTAAACACACATTTACCTCCCCGAGAGTTATCTTCACTGTGTGAGACGAACTTGTAAAACATTTTGTGTGCATGTGACTTTGTGAGCTTAAAAGTTAAAAGTGTCCGAATTTTTGTTTTCGATTTTTGCAATTAAATAATTAATTAGACGAAGTACCTACCTAAATAAAATTATTGACAAAAATAAATAGGTAATTAAAGAAGAAAATAAACAAAAGTAATCATGTCTCACGGACAAGGAAACTAGGTAAGTAGGTACCCAATAATAACTAAGTAGGTACCCAATAATAACTAACTAGGTAAGTAGGTACCTAGGTAAGTAGGTACCCAATAATAACTAACTAGGTAAGTAGTTACCCAATAATAACAACCAGTAGGTATAGGTACCTAAACCCTAAATCTGTTGATTTTTTTTTTTTTTTTTTTTTTTTTTTCGAGAGGTTATGTGGTCTGTGTCGTAACATGCCCATCCCGTAGTATGTCTCTAATCAGATTCAATCCATGTATCCATTTCCATTCCCAGCTCACCCCAACTGTATTGTCGGAGTAAAGGGACTCCTATGCGAGCAGTAGAAGAAAAAAAAAGTAGGTACTTGGTACTTGAAAAAGATACATCAACCGGATGACATCATGAGGATGAAAAAAAAATCTACTACATTAGACATACTACGGGATGGGCATGTCTGTGTCGTAACATGCCCATCCCGTAGTATGTCTCTAATCAGATTCAATCCATGTATCCATTTCCATTCCCAGCTCATCCAAACTGTCGCCTGTTCATCAGTCACGGAGGTGTAAACAGCGCCCTGGAGGCTATTCACTACGGAATCCCCATTATAGGTGTCCCCTTCTATGGAGATCAGCTGTCCCATGTTAGACATATAGTGGACCTGGGTGCCGGTGTGGAGCTGTCCTATTTCAACATCACTCTGGAGTCTATCGCTTGGGCCACTAGCATTGTACTCAGTAATCCGAGGTATGTATGTTTTTACGTCACTGTATAATAACTGCTCGGTGTATAATAGCTGCTATACTGTATAATAACTGCTCGGTGTATAATAACTGCTATACTGTATAATAACTGCTATACTGTATAATAACTGCTACACTGTATAATAACTGCTATATTATAAGATACTGTATAATAACTGCTATACTGTATAATAACTGCTATACTGTATAATAACTGCTACACTGTATAATAACTGCTCGGTGTATAATAACTGCTTGGATCTTTACAGCCCGTTCCCACTTTTCGTTCGGAAAAAAAAATCGTGTCGTGGGAAGTTTCCCATTTAAATTACATTGGATACAAGGACATTCAGGAGAGAGAAAAAAAAAAAAAAATCTGGTGTGAACATCACACGAATTTCCTTATCCTATTGAATGATGCTTATTTGAGTGTTCTTTTTACCCCAACTTTTACAATATCTCTAACCGTTTAGTCGGTATAGCTGAAAACCGCCAAAAAACGGTCGAAATCTGTCCAAAAGCGGTCAAAATACCGCCAAGCGCAGCAACCATCTCAACCAAACGTTTTGTGTTGCATCCTTGTCACATTTGTGAACTACATACCAAATTTCAAGTCTCTAGCTCATACCCCATTTATTGGCCTTGCTCGGCGTAGCTTAACATAGGTGACGCTAAAACCGGTCTTAAACGATCGACTGAAGTGTTATCTGAAACTTTCTCGCTTTGAGTTCATAGGTCGTCGCGACAAATTTCAAGATCAGAGGATCAGAGCTCATTTGTGTGAGAAAATGTGAAAAAAAAAAAAAATCCCCCAAAAACCAGTTTTTTGGCTTTATGGTTTCTGGACAAAATTTGCACTACCACTTTCGTGTTCCTGGTAAAAAGACCTTTAATTTGATATGTAGGTCGACCAGGTTTGGATAAGTCCTTCTATGGGGACAGACCGACTGACAGACACCGAAGCGAATACAATAGTCCGTCCCTTATACCTTTTTATTACTATTGTAATAATAAAGGAAGGACGGACTAAAAATTGATGGAGATGGAATGGGTCTTTTGTGACAGGAATTTTAACCTCCATTCCACGACAAACTTTCTGGTGTTCTCGTGTTGACCCAGCACTTGATTGGGAGGTATTGTGTCTTCTTTCCTCTATGATGAGGGCCATACTACGGAATGGTCATGCTACGACACAGACCACACGAGTCTAATGTAAACTGATCTTTAAAAAAAGAAGAAGAAAAAAGACTACAAATGTTTGACTTCGGAATGAAAATCTTGCTATTGCCGAGGGCTCATCATCAATTCTCTTCTCATTTCAGGTACAAGGCCAGCGCCCTGGCGGCATCGCGTCGTTTCAAAGACCGCCCCGACTCCCCCCTCAACACCGCGATCTGGTGGGTGGAATATGTACTTCGTCATCACGGGGCGCCTCATTTGAGATCTGCCTATGATGATTTATCATGGGCGGAATTCCTTCTCCTGGATGTCCTGGCGTTTGTGTCGGGAGTGGTGTTTCTAGTCCTGTATATCCTGCTGAGGATGGGGAGGATGGTGAAAAGGTTGCTCTCTCCTAGCGTCGGTAATAAGGGGAAGAGCAAGCCCAAGTCTAAACGCTCGTAGACTGTCTATTATACGAGGGTTGTTTGTTGTAGCGGTGTAGGTGCACCGAGGGGGGTTGATGGTCTCTAGCCAAGATTACTTGGTCCATCCCGAACCGCAGTCAACCATTGTTGTTCTAGTGGGTTCAGCTGTAGCCGAATGGTGATGGCAGAATAAAGAAAGGGTATCTTTTTCTTTTTTTCTGTCATATATCAGGGTGATAGCCGTTTTTAATTGGCTCAACCTTTGAAGCATGATAAACCCTTTGTAACCTGCAGCCTGCAGCTAGCCAGGCTGGTTAGGGTTTGACTATTCTGATCGCTATTTATATTTATAGTCCCACAGACACTGGGTCTTGCTGTGGGAGGGTTGCCCACCTCTGTGGCTGAGTGGTTAAGAGTACTCTCAATTCGGAGGTGCCCGGTTCGAACCCCGGCGTAACTTGATATACAACATGTGTTTGTTGTTTGTTGTAGCGGTGTAGGTGCACCGAGGGGGGTTAATGGTCTCTAGCCAAGATTACTTGGTCCATCCCGAACCGCAGTCAACCATTGTTGTTCTAGCGGGTTCAGCTGTAGCCGAATGGTGATGGCAGAATAAGGAAAGGGTACCTTTTTCTTTTTTTCTGTCATACATCAGGGTGATAGCCATTTTTAATTGGCTCGTCCTTTGAAGCATGATAAACCCTTTGTAACCTGCAGCTAGCCAGGCTGGTTAGGGTTTGACTAGTCTGATCGCTTTTTACTTTCCTTATCCTATAGGAAGGAAAGTAATGTAATCGGGTCAAAATTTCGATGGTCAGTTTTTAGTGCCAAAACACGAGAAAGTTGATTATCCAACTGCATGGGTTAGTCCAATAGTTGTTGCTCGAAAACCCAATAATGATATTCGTTTGTGTTTGGATACAAGAGAGCTTAACAAGTTTGTAAAGCGAGAGTATTTTGAGATACCTACCTTGGATGAATTTATGGCAAAGATGAATGGTGCTCAAGTATTTAGCAAACTAGATGCTTTCAGTGGAAATCAGATTCCCTTTGGGAGCGTAGGTTCGGATCCTACCGACTGCGCCATGTTAATTTAGAAATTTCTAGAAACAGGGAGCGAACATTTTCGTGTAAGTCTCAAGATTATATTTTAAAGACTGCCTCTCTCAACTGGCCATCTTCGACATGTACTCTCACACCTACTTCCTGTGCTTTCATCTGATTTTCTTTTACAAAAAGGCGATAATATCTATCGTTATATCTAGTAGGTATTAGCAGTAAGTAGAAGTGATAGCTCACCAACTAACCATATCAACGTAATAAGAGATAGGATATTTCTTTCTTTAAATACCTACATTAATGGTACATAAAGCTGTGTTCACACATAGTCGACGACCGTCGATGGACAAAGTGAATCATGTTGTCGAGGCAGTGTGGATGGTTTTTAATCGACATCTATCGAAGCGACGGGCGTCGACTATGTGTGGACACCTTTACATTAACCTTACATGACTGAGGATTTTCTATTATTCTTAATACTTACCTCATTTCAGGTGATTCAACCGACAGAAAATAGGATAGGGTTCACCCATTAATCGGCATCTATCGCGACGGGCGTCGACTATGTGTGGACACCTTTACATTAACCTTACATGACTGAGGATTTTCTATTAGGTATTCTTAATACTTACCTCATTTCAGGTGATTCAAGCGACAGAAAATAGGATAGGGTTCACCCATTTTGGTTCACCATGGCAAAGTCCATCCCGTCCATCTTCTACCTCCTCCTCCTCACCTCCCACCTCCAAGCAGCTCGCATACTAATCGTCCTCCCCCTCCCCCTATGGAGTCAC
The DNA here is from genome assembly GCF_000475195.1 of Diaphorina citri. Taxonomy (NCBI): domain Eukaryota; kingdom Metazoa; phylum Arthropoda; class Insecta; order Hemiptera; family Psyllidae; genus Diaphorina; species Diaphorina citri. The sequence continues at coordinate 82,016 of NW_007377461.1, forward strand.
TACATGCAGTTCCACCAATCGACATCTATCGCGACGGGCGTCGACTATGTGTGGACACCTTTACATTAACATTACATGACTGAGGATTTTCTATTATTCTTAATACTTACCTCATTTCAGGTGATTCAACCGACAGAAAATAGGATAGGGTTCACCCATTTTGGTTCACCATGGCAAAGTCCATACCGTCCATCTTCTACCTCCTCCTCCTCACCTCCCACCTCCAAGCAGCTCGCATACTAATCGTCCTACCCCTCCCCCTATGGAGTCACTACATGCAGTTCCACCCCCTGTGGCAATCCCTGGCCGAGAGAGGACATAATGTGACCGTCTATAGCGAGCTGTTCCGAGATCGAACATCATCCGTTCATGATGAAATCCGCCAAGGGAATCGAACCCGCGGCCTAGCGCTTACAAGGCAGACGCGCTACCAACCAAGCTAACTAGGCTGGCCCTCTCATTATTTCAGGATCTGGAAGACATCATGTCCAATGCCCCCCAAGGCGTAGTTTACGTCAGTTTCGGATCAATCATTCAACCTGCCAAAATGCCAGCGGAATTGAAAGACACTTTGGTCCGTGTCTTTTCGAAGATGAGACAAACAGTTTTGTGGAGATGGAAAGGAACTCCCATCGCAAATCTTCCCAAGAATATTGTTCAGAAGAACTGGGTCCCCCAGCAAGCGGTCTTAGGTAAGGTCCCTGAAACCTGAAATACCTACTTTTCAATCTTCAATCAGTATCAGCAACAAAGTTTGAACTTACTCGTTTTTCAAGAACCAACTAGCCAGCCTAGTTAGCTTAGTTGGTAGTACGTCTGCCTTGTAAGCGCTAGGCCACGCGTTCGATTCCGCCCGGGGCGGATTTTATCCTGATGGTATAATGTTCGTTCTCGGAACGGCTGGCTTTCTCCTATCCTGTCTTCCTTCTCTCTTCGATTTCGGGACGATAAGACCATAGCAGTTACAGTTCCCTCTGTCAAACCTCTTTTTTTAAAAAAAACCTACGTCAATAGTTTGAAGAGACGCCCGGCATAAATCAACACGGAACAGAGTTTTGATGTTTTACTGATTTTTTTTTTTTTTTTTTTTTTTTTTTTTTTTTTTTATTTTATGTTAAAATTTTTTTTTAAACGCACAAAATAAATTTAAAATTCTATACCTACCTACGACTGTGTAACATAAAATTACCAAAACAAATAAAATCGAGCCTTAGTGGCGTGAATTAAGGCATTAAGGAGTGACGATGGCAGCCCGATATTAAAATAATAAAAACATTACAAACACAATGATTAGAAGAAAACAATGATTAGGTGCCTACTTGAGAGGAAAAAATAAAATAAATACAGTCGAAGCTGGATAAGAAAGATTTTTTTTCTTTCTTTCTAGACGTTTGATAGGGGGAACAGTAACTGCTAAGGTCTTATTGTCCCGAAAGCGAAGAGAGAAAGACAGGATAGGAGAAAGCCAGCCGTTCTGAAAACGAACCTTATCTAGAGGATAAAATCCGCCTCGGGAGGGAATCGAACCCGCGACCAATCACTTACAAGGCAGACGCGCTACCCTCCAAAAGCTTCGGAGTTATGCTAAGGTTTGGTTTATCAGGGGACTACGCGCTACTAAAGTCGAGCGGCTACGAGTCCAGAGAACGACGGACCTAAATCAGGAGGAAAAAAAAAGAAAAAAACCTGAGACGCGAGTAAGGTTAATTAAAATTTACGAAACATTCACAGTACCTACCTATCATGCAGTAGCGTAGCGTGGTCTAAATTCAAGTGTAGGGCGTTGTAAGGCTCATGCACAGGTCTACCAAGTCCCATCACAGTACATGCCATTAATATTTATGGGCATTAGAGTGAACTTTTGAGTTGTATGGCCGCCATACACGCAATACATACACGCTACGCCACTGCTATCATGTGAGTAGGTAACTAAGCTCCGTGGATATGTAAACAGTACATATCGAAGTAACATTGATAAAATGGACTCTTGAGTGAAAGGTGACTACTAGTTACTAGACGAGGTTAAACTAGAGATAGCAATGCCACAGCGAAGATGATAGTCATACCCGTAACCCGTACCTACTCCTACTGAGATAGAGAACGACTTATGTTCGAACCTGATCACGTTATACGTTAAATATCCAATTTAGTCCTGAGAAATGGCATCATGAGATGTTGGAACATGTTGACTCTTTTCCATCAATAAATTCGTTTATTTAGTCAAGTGAAGACTTATTCTCTTCTTATTTTAGTATTAATTAGTACTTTTTTAAGTTCCCTATACCCTATCCATAGGTCCATACTGTCCATAGTGTGAAAGATAGAAAAGTCTCCTTCTTCTGATAAACCCTGTATACAGGGCAAGATATCCAAGAACCCTAGCTCAATGTCACTCCACCACACAGTTCACCCATAGCAGATTATACCTACGTTATGCCCATAGTAGACCGCCCTACAGTTAGAATACTACACCAGACAAATACCTGCCTAGACTACACTACAATCTACACTGGACTCTACATCGCAATCAGTGTTATCGGCATTCTAATTTAAACACAGTAAACACACAGTTACCTCCTCGAGAGTTATCTTCACTGTGTGAGACGAACTTGTAAAACATTTTGTGTACATGTGACTTTGATGTGAGCTTAACAGTTAAAAGTGTCCGAATTTTTGTTTTCGATTTTTGCAAGTAAATAACTAACTTGACGAGGTACCTACATATCTAAATAAAATTACTGACAAAAATAAATAGGTAATTAAAGAAGAAAATAAACAAAAGTAATCATGTCCCACGTACACGGAAACTAGGTAAGTAACTAGCTAAGTAGGTACCTAGGTAAGTAGGTACCCAATAATAACAACAACCAGTAGGTATAGAGGTACCTAAACCCTAAAACTGTTATTTTTTTTTATTATTTTTTTTTTTTTTAAAGAGGTTGATAAAGGGAACTGTAACTGCTAAGGTCTTATCGTCCCGAAAGCGAAGAGAGAAAGACAGGATAGGAGAAAGCCAGCCGTTCTGAAAACGAACCTTATCTAGAGGATAAAATCCGCCTCGGGTGGGAATCGAACCCGCGACCAATCGCTTATAAGGCAGACGCGCTACCCTCCAAAAGCTTCGGAAGTTGTGGTAAAGTTTGGTTTATCAGGCAACTGTGCCCTACTAAAAGTTGAGCGGCTACGATTCCAGAGTACGACGGACCTAAAAAAAAGAAAAAAAACTTGAGACGCCAGTAAGGTTTATTAAAATTTACGAAACATTCACAGTACCTATCATGTGAGTAGGTAAATAAGCTCCGTAGGTAGGTAAACAGTACATATCGAAGTAACATTGATAAAATGGACTCTTGAGTGAAAGGTGACTACTAGACGAGGTTAAACTAGAGATAGCAATGCCAAAGCGAAGATGATAGTCATACCCGTTAACCCGTACCTACTCCTACTGATATAGAGAACGACTTATGTTCGAACCTGATCACGTTATACGTTAAATATCCTTCCCTTCCTAAATTTCCTTAATCGCACCGTGTAAGGTCGCCCTATCGGTGCGCCAATCCCAACACACCGTGTGTAGTACACCGGCAGTGTTCCAAAAATATCTGAAGTGAGTAGATGTGTATCTTTTATCGTGTCGTGCCATCTTATCAATCTGTGAACTGTGATCTCTATCCAAAAGGCCATTAGCAAATCTGACTCATTCGAAATCGATTTCCCTTTGAATCTCTGACTTAACTTATTCCTCTAGCTCAGGCTTGTCCAACCCGCGGCCCGCGGGCTGCATGCGGCCCGCGAAAGCCCGCGAACTCTAGGACTGAAGATTACATCAATGTTTGGTAGTTCATACATGAAAGTGCTTTTTCAACTATGAAGCATGTGAAAAACCAATTAAGAAACTATCTTTCGGATGTGTCTCTTCTTTGCGGCCCGCCAACTCTCTACCTTGGTCTCTTGTGGCCCTCGGGCGCACAAAGGTTGGACAACCCTGCTCTAGCTCTACTAACGTATAACTTACTTTTCAAAGTAGACTTTTATAGCATTCTGGATTCGGGCGTGAGTACCTACTTCCTGTGCTTTCATCTGATTTTCTTTTACAAAAAGGCGATAATATCTATCGTTACATCTAGTAGGTAGCATCAGTAAGTAGAAGTGATAGCTCACCATATCAACGTAATAACCTGCCTCGGTGGTGTAGTGGTCAAGGCGCTCGCCTGGTAATCAGGAGGGCGTGGGTTCAATCCCAGCCGAGGTATGGAATTTTAGTTAATTTAGAAATTTCTAGAAACAGGGAGCGAACATTTTCGTGTAAGTCTCAAGATCATATTTTAAAGACTGCCTCTCTCAACTGGCCATCTTCGACATGTACTCTCACATCTCCCCTCTTAAGGTGAGTATCTCTCTGGAGGATGGACCCTCCTTCCGAATCTTGTAACATACACTTCTTCTTGATCACGTTCTATTGCAACATCTCCTTCATCTAAAATAACAAAAAGGACAAAAATGGAGGAGTTGCAAATGGGTAAAAATTATGAATAAATGGTCGATTCCAATGTAAAAATTTGGGAAAAATCCAGATCTGAGGTCAAAACTCCGAAAAAATAACTGTAAACGATCGAAAATTCAATTTTTATTTTCCGTTCTAATGAAGATGTGTGACGTCAGCTGTATACAGGGCAAGATGTCCAAGAACCCTAGCTCAATGTCACTCCACCACACAGTTCACCCATAGCAGATTATATACCTACGTTATGCCCATAGTAGACCGCCCTACAGTTATGAATACTACACCAGACAAATACCTGCCTAGTATAACACTACAATCTACACTGGACTCTACATCTCAGTGTTATCGGCATTCTAATTTAAACACACATTTACCTCCCCGAGAGTTATCTTCACTGTGTGAGACGAACTTGTAAAATATTTTGTGTACATGTGACTTTGATATGAGCTTTAACAGTTAAAAGTGTCCGAATTTTTGTTTTCGATTTTTGCAATTAAATAATTAACTAGACAAGGTACCTATCTAAATAAAATTATTGACAAAAATAAATAGGTAATTAAAGAAGAAAATAAACAAAAGTAATCATGTCTCACGAACACGGAAACTAGGTAAGTAGGTACCCGGATGACACAACCAGTAGAAACTTTCTCGCTTTGAGTTCATAGGTCGTCGCGACAAATTTCAAGATCAGAGGATCAGAGCTCATTTGTGTGAGAAAATGTGAAAAAAAAAAAAAATCCCCCAAAAACCAGTTTTTTGGCTTTATGGTTTCTGGACAAAATTTGCACTACCACTTTCGTGTTCCTGGTAAAAAGACCTTTAATTTGATATGTAGGTCGACCAGGTTTGGATAAGTCCTTCTATGGGGACAGACCGACTGACAGACACCGAAGCGAATACAATAGTCCGTCCCTTATACCTTTTTATTACTATTGTAATAATAAAGGAAGGACGGACTAAAAATTGATGGAGATGGAATGGGTCTTTTGTGACAGGAATTTTAACCTCCATTCCACGACAAACTTTCTGGTGTTCTCCTCACCTCCCACCTCCAAGCAGCTCGCATACTAATCGTCCTCCCCCTCCCCCTATGGAGTCACTACATGCAGTTCCACGGAGATGGAATGGGTCTTTTGTGACAGGAATTTTAACCTCCATTCCACGACAAACTTTCTGGTGTTCTCGTGTTGACGCAGTTCCACCCCCTGTGGCAATCCCTGGCCGAGAGAGGACATAATGTGACCGTCTATAGCGCTTTCCCTCCGGAGACACCCATTCCCAACTTCCGTCATGTCGATCTGACGTTGCCCAAGATCAAAGATGTTTTCGGTAAGCGCTGAACGGTAGGGGTCCATGGAGTCCATGGCGAAGAATTCCATAGAATCACAATTGAGCGCAAATTCGATTTAAAATTCTCCCCATCGCGCATCGGATCGTTTAGAGTTTAGACTATTTAGGCCAATGATTCCCAAACTGGGGTCCGCGAACAACTGATTCAAATCAGAGTCCAAACAACGGAGTAAAAATGAGTAATACTCGTAGTTTTATGAGTCAAGTTAATGTCCTTATATTGGTACAAGGCCCTAGTGGTCTGCGGCAATATAGGGTAAGTGTACCATTTATTCGCCCACCTAAAAAACGTACCATTTATTGGCCCACCTGCCCACATTTAGTTTTCTAATTATTGTTTTTATGACTACAATTTTTGAATAGCACTGGTTCGATAGCAGTCTTTAAGCCCTTTCTTTTGATGAAATTGGATCTTGAAAATTTTCGTCCAGTTCAGACTTGTGGCGTAGGTACAGGTGGGGCCAATAAATGGTACGTTTTTTATAGGTGGGCGAATAAATGGTACACTTACCCTACATAGTAATAGTACATACCTGAAGCTTTACTAGAGCTAGACCATGATTATTCTCCCACAGACTCATACGATCATTTCGAGCGGAAGATTATTATATTTTGTACTTTAGATATCTAAGAAGATAAAAATAAAATAATTTAAAAAAAACCATTTCCTGTGAATTAATTTCTATGTCTTGCGTCTTTTTCTTTCTTTTAAGCGCCTTTGTGTACCTTGTACCTAAGGTACAATTACCGAGATACCATACTTATCAGACGGACAAGGTAAGCAATTAGCTAATATCTACGTTACCTATATCAAATTAAAGCACGTTTAGAAAAAGGAGCTTAACAACGTGGGCACCCACAGGTATTACTGTAAGTAGTGGTTAACATTAACACCGTCGAACACGGAATGTGAGAAAAAATCCCTTTTTCCTGTAAGGAATTATAGGAAGAAGAAGAAGATAAATCAAAAACAGGCACTGCACCCAAGAAAAGCGACACCATGACATAATCTAGCGACATTTAATTGGAACTGTAGACGCGCGATTTTTAGTTGGTAGCACGTTTAACTTACGATATGAAACAAGCCTGAAAATACTTCCAATATGAAACAAGCCTGAAAACCAATGCACTACAGGTAGGTACCTAAACTGGCGATTAGATTTTACCTCCAATGCGATGTTAGAATACAAGTAGGTTTAATAGTTTTCAGCTTATCCCCTCTCCGGCCATTTTTTTTTTTTTTTTTTTTTTTTTTTTTTTTTTTTCCCACGATCATTTCGAGCGGAAGGCGATACAAGCATCCCAGAGCAATTTCGAGCAGGGGATCTACACCCAGAATCTGCTCTTCAACTTCGGCATCTTCATCAGTCAAGAAGTGTTCGCAAACCGCGCGTTCCAAGACCTACTCCATTCCAACGACACATATGACTTGGTTATTCTGGAGAGTTTCTTCGGGCAGGAAGCATTGGCTGTGTTGGGACACAAGTTCCAAGCGCCCATCATTGCTGAAACATCGTACGGGACACCCCATAACTGTTTCCTGTTCATGGGCAACCCAAACCTGTACGCTTACATGCCGGACTATAAGTTTGCCTTCCCGGCGAGGATGGACTTTCTGCAACGCCTGCAGAATACGGCCATGGGTGAGTTTGGTGACATAACAGGTTACATGCCGATTTGCTTTTTCTTTGGAATTGAAACTCCTCAGTCCTTCAGTTGGTCACAGGAGGCCATGTACCCCCATGAGTCCATTAAAGTTCTACAAATACCTAATTACTTTTTAGAGAACAGGCTCCAAAGATTTACAAACCTTTGATTTGAAAAGAAGAACAGTAACTTATATTCTTCAAGTCTTCACAGTTTTGGGGAGTATTAGTTACTGCTGTTCTACTTTTCAAGAATCTATTAGAACCTTTCATCCCTTCTATTAGGACTGTACGCGCATGTGGTCGGGGACTGGTGGTACTTCCCGAAGGTGCATTTCTAACGAAAGTCACAACTTTGGATCGGGGTTGTGTTTTTGGGTCACTAGGAAGCTATTTGCTATGAAAACCCTTTTTGTTGAGTTAGTCCCCGAGCTATGATGATCTACATATAAAGGATTATAAGACTCTATCTTCTCTTAAGCCGAACTACGTTTGTCTGTTTTACAGTATTTAAGCTACATCCCCTATAGGGGTAAGCTATTTATCTCTAACGAAAGTCACAACTTTGGGTCGGGGTTGTGTGTTTTAGGTCACTAGGAAGCTATTTGCTATGAAAACCCTTTTTGTTGAGTTAGTCCCCGAGCTATGATGATCTACATATCCAAATTGACTCTTAAGACAAGGGGCTCACCAATAATATTCTGAATATTATTTACTTACTTAAGTTATGTTTAACAGTGGATACTTACAAGTCTCATTATCCTGACTCGGAGTTTCCACCTCTTTTTCACCATATTTCAGGATCTGAAGCAGATACTCGATGATGCTCATGAGGGATTCATCTGGTTTAGTCTCGGATCGGTCATGGAACCGAAAACCATAGATCCCGTTTTGTTGGCCGACCTGTTCCGAGCGTTTTCCAAGTACAAATACAAAGTAGTTTGGAAGTGGAGTGGTCAGGATTTGGGGAATGTTCCACGGAATGTCATCTTGAAACCTTGGGCGCCCCAGATACCAGTTTTAGGTAGGATCTTTTTCTAATACCCCGAAGGTGGACGAAATCATGCGAACATTCACGAAGCCTGAGGACAATCTCCCCTATATCAAAACCATGATGAACAACATTTCCGCCACGTTTATCTACTCGCATCCTATATTGGAGTCTGAGCGGCCGCAGGTCTCCAACTTGATTCACGTCGGCGGAATGCACTTGAAGAATGAGAAACTGCCGAAGGTAAACTGGACTTTTTCTCTTAACTGTAACTCCAAAGGTCTTAATGTCCCGAAATCGAAGACGGAAGACAGGATAGGAGAACGCCTGTTCCGAGATCGAACATCATCCGTTCAGGATGAAATCCGCCAAGGGAATCGAACCCGCGGCCTAGCGCTTACAAGGCAGACGCGCTACCAACCAAGCTAACTAAGCTGGGCCTCTCATTATTTCAGGATCTGGAAGACATCATGTCCAATGCCCCCGAAGGCGTAGTTTACGTCAGTTTCGGATCAATCATTCAACCTGCCAAAATGCCAGCGGAATTGAAGGACACTTTGGTCCGTGTCTTTTCGAAGATGAGACAAACAGTTTTGTGGAGATGGAAAGGAACTCCCATCGCAAATCTTCCCAAGAATATTGTTCAGAAGAACTGGGTCCCCCAGCAAGCGGTCTTAGGTAAGGTCCCTGAAATTTGAAATACTTTTCAATCTTTAATCAGCATCAGCAACAAAGTTTGAACTTACTCGTTTTTCAAGGACCAACTAGCCAGCCTAGTTAGCTTAGTTGGTAGTGCGTCTGCCTTGTAAGCGCTAGGCCGCGGGTTCGATTCCCGCCCGCCAATTTAGTTCTGAGGATGGCATCATGAGATGTTGAAACAAAATGGCTCTTTTCCATCAATAAATTCGTTTATTTAGTCAAGTGAAGACTTATTCTCTTCTTATTTTAGTATTAATTAGTACTTGACATGGTATCCCGTTTTCAAAGTTTATTTACGTTAAATATCCTTCCCTTCCTAAATTTCCTTAATCGCACCGTGTAAGGTCGCCCTATCGGTGCGCCAATCCCAACACACCGTGTGTGTCTAGAAGTCAAAACCAACCTGAACAATCACTATAGTTAACTAGAGGATAGAGCGTTTACCTTGTAAGGACTAGATCGTGGGTTAGAATCCCGACCGGGGCGGATTTTATCCTAAACAGATAAGGTGCGTTCTCGGATCCTAGCTTTCTCCCATTCTGAAATCCCTCATTCGAATTTTGTTTCAGCTACAAGCTTGCTGCTTTGAAAGCCAGTCGGAGATTTAACGACCGTCAGAATTCTCCCCTCAACACCGCGATCTGGTGGGTAGAGTACGTACTTCGCCATCACGGGGCGCCTCATCTGAGATCTGCCTTTGATGATTTATCCTGGGTAGAATTCCTGCTCCTGGATGTCCTGGCGTTTGTGACAGTAGTTCTCCTGACAGTATTGTATGTACTTCTTTGGATAGCAAGAGCTGTAAAGTGTCGTTTATATTTTGCTAAGAAAGCTAAAAGCGAGTGAAAGGAATCCAGTGACGCTCTTTGACGTTCAAAGAACCATCACGGTTTCGAAGAGAGGACTTTGAGACGTTTCTTAGAATTTTTGACGATTTGTGTCCCTGGATAGAGGGCAGCCTTGAGAGTCAAAATAGTCAAATAGATCTGGCCTAAAACGGGGTCTAGGTCTAGGCCTATTCCATGTATCACTACTCATACTTATGTATGTGTATATATAGATGTACATCTGTCCTAGGACAGGTTTCAACACGACGTTCTCCACTTTTCTCGATCTGGGACGTCCTCCCTCATTTGTTCAAACGTTCTTCCATTCAACACATCTCTCAGCATTCCAAACCTCTTTGTTCCTACTGATCTCTTTTCTCTCAGCTCTCCTTCCATGATTCTTCTCTGCAGACAATTTCTTCTCAGGATGTGACCCAGCCAACCTCTGATCTGTCCTAGGACAGGTTTCAACACGACGTTCTCCACTTTTCTCGATCTGGGGCGTCCTCCTTCATTTGTTCAAACGTTCTTCCATTCAGCACATCTCTCAGCATTCCAAACCTCTTTCTTCCTACTGATCTCTTTTCTCTCAGCTCTCCTTCCATGATTCTTCTCTGCAGACAATTTCTTCTCAGGATGTGACCCAGCCAACCTCTTTTCCTGTTCACTATGGTTCTCATTATTTCTCTTTTCTCATCAACTCTTCTCAGCACTTCTTCATTCCTGACTCTATCTGACCACTTGATTCCTTCCAGCCTTCTCCACATCCACATCTCGAAGCTCTCCAGATACTTCTCTTCTTTCTTCCTCATCGTCCACGTTTCCGCTCCATACAGCACCACACTCCATACGTAACACTTTGCAAATTCTTCCTCAGCTTCAGTGGTATCCTTCTTGTGGTCAGTAGATCCTTGACTTTCTCAAACGCTATCTTCCCCATTCCTATTCTGCTTCTGATTTCTTCTGTGCAGCTTCCGTTTGATTTTATTTTATTATGTGTAGTCTCTACTGCTATTATCTAATCACAAACTCTGAGATTGTGACGAAATTCGAACCAGGTTCGTTTGATAGGACCTTGTTCATTCAGGACCCTGACATTTTTGTAACGTATTTGTTCAAAACTCAATTCGTTCCATTTCTAGTCTTACCTATTTTTAGTCATTTATGTGTCCAAACCGTGTTTTTTTTTGTGGAAATAAAATAATTGTATGTAATTAAAAAAGTAAAAAGCGTCTTTTATTTTTCTTTTCGGTGTTGCAGAAATGCAGATATGAGCGAATTTTAGTCAGTTAGACACTTATCTAGGTGGAAATAAAATAATTGTATGTAATTAAAAAGTAAAAAGCGTCTTTTATTTTTCTTTTCGGTGTTGCAGAAATGCAGATATGAGCGAATTTTAGTCAGTTAGACACTTATCTAGTACCTATCTACAATCTACATACAACCTAGTGTTTGTGTTTGGTTTTTGATTGGAAATTTTCCATCTTTCATCGTGAATCCCAATGGTTCAAATAAGTTTTCTCCTCTTCCCAATCCTCTTGCTACTCGTACAAACACAGGGTTCCCGAATCTTAGCTTTCTGTGAATCCCAATGGTTCAAATAAGTTTTCTCCTCTTCCCAATCCTCTTGCTACTCGTACAAACACAGGGTTCCCGAATCTTAGCTTTCCTCCCATTGGATAACTGGAGTCACTACATGCAATATGAACTCCTGTTTGAAACTTTGGCCGCTAGAGGGCACCACATCACCATGTATAGTCCGTTCCCTCCCAAACAGAACCTGACCAACTTCAAGCATGTCTACGTTAGAAATCCTGCGTTCAACAATCGGGAATACTCCCCTTTCGAAGACTGCAGACAAATAGGCTGGTTTCATCTCAGTGCTTACGACTCTTTGGAATTCACGCTCAAAGTGAACAGGGAAATTCTGGCTGACCCGATCTTCCAGATTTTGATCCGATCGAAAGATGCGTTTGATTTGGCCATGGTGGAATCCACATTTCACCAACAGACAACAGTCCTGTTGGGGCATTACTTCAAATGTCCTGTTATCCTGATGGGAAGTGTCTCCGTAGATAGCAACATCCTGGAGAGCATGGGCAGCCCCAATGTATTGTCCATCATGCCAGAACAACTCAGACCACTGTCCGATAGAATGACTTTGACTGAGAGAATTCAAAATGTTTACTACGCTTGGGTACGGCTTATCTTCGGTCGTATCGAATACCACATCTTGGACAACCAAGTGGCGAGTTTTGTAGGTCCTGGCATTCCTCCATTGGAAAGCTTGTTCAGGAATGTTTCGTTTGCTTTCCTGTACTCTAACGCGGCTTTGAATTATCCGTTTCCCAACACCCCAAACATTGAGCACGTTGGAGGAATCCATATTGAACGATACAAGAACACAACTCTACCGGAGGTAAGGCCCTGAGATATCAATTTGCCTCTGTTTTTTACGCTGATTTGAATTTCCTTCTTTCCAACGATAGGTCAATAACATGGACCCTTTTTCAATTGACATAGGGGAACAAAGGATTATAAAGACTCTATCTTCTCTTAAGCCGAACTACGTTTGTCTGTTTTACAGTATTTAAGCTACATCCCCTATAGGGGTAAGCTATTTATCTCTAACGAAAGTCACAACTTTGGGTCGGGGTTGTGTTTTTGGGTCACTAGGAAGCTATTTGCTATGAAAACAGTTTCCACCTCTTTTTCACCATATTTCAGGATCTGAAGCAGATACTCGATGATGCTCATGAGGGATTCATCTGGTTTAGTCTCGGATCGGTCATGGAACCGAAAACCATAGATCCCGTTTTGTTGGCCGACCTGTTCCGAGCGTTTTCCAAGTACAAATACAAAGTAGTTTGGAAGTGGAGTGGTCAGGATTTGGGGAATGTTCCACGGAATGTCATCTTGAAACCTTGGGCGCCCCAGATACCAGTTTTAGGTAGGATCTTGTGTCACAAAAGATCTAACCAGGTCGCAGTGACCAAGGGCGTTTATTAAAGCCGATGGCCCTACCTTTACCAATACCAATAGGTAGGATCTTTTTGTAATACGTACCAAAGTTGGTCTAAATCTTCATTTCTAGGGTAGGTAGGTAGGTAGGTAGGTACATAAATGCAATTAATTATCATTGCCTTTAGGGCAAGGTAGGTAATGTAGGTATAGGTGCCCTTATATTGAACTCTCCTTTAAGTCTTTTGAACTTGGTTATTAGGGTAAGATTTCCTAAGAGTATACCTCCTGAAGGTACACTTGACCTAACAGGCTTGAAGAAAGTTGAGATGATTCCATACTTAGTTCACTCGATGTCTCACTTTATCTGTTCTGCTCTAAAGTTTAAAAGGATCCTACAATCTATTTTGTGACCCCCAAAATTTTTGCTGAAAAACCTCTTTGTCCTTCCAGCTCATCCCAACTGCAAGCTGTTCATCACTCATGGAGGTCTCAACAGTCAATTAGAGGCAGTCCACTTCGGCATACCCGTCATCACCATTCCATATTTCGCGGATCAGTACAGGAATGCACTCTTGGCGGAGAGGTTTGGCTTTGGGGTCACCTTGAGGAACACCAATCTATCAGAGGCGTCACTGGATTGGGCTATCTCAACAGTGACCACTGACTCTAGGTGAGTCTGAGTCTGGAGTTCTGGGAATATTTAGGTCTAGGCAAAGTAAGTAGGCATTTGAAATGCATTCGCCAGCCTAGTTAACTTGGTGGGTAGCTCGTCTGCCTTTTAAGCGCTAGGACGAGAACACCAATCTATCAGAGGCGTCACTGGATTGGGCTATCTCAACAGTGACCACTGACCCTAGGTGAGTCTGAGACTGGAATTCTGGGAATATCTAGATCTAGGCAAAGTAAGTAGGCATTTGAAATGCATTCGCCAGCCTAGTTAACTTGGTGGGTAGCTCGTCTGCCTTTTAAGCGCTAGGACGTGGGTTGTATTCCCGCCCGAGGCGGATTTCAACCTGAACGGATAATGTTTGTTCTTGGAACGGCTGGATTTCTCTATCCTGTCTTCCTTTTCTCTTCGATTTCGGGACAATAAGACCTTAGCAGTTACAGTTCCCTCTATCAAACCTCTTCCTTCAAGCTTTTTTAGAGTTATCGAACCCAGGAATCATCTTGGTGTGGGTATTTGAAATGGATTTGGATTTTGTATATCGGTTCATTTTTTTGAACTTTTAGCATAATAGCATACCTTGTCCTAAGCTGACAGTCTGAATAAAGCATTACCTGTTGGTTTCAGATACAAGGAGCGTCTTGGTGTGGGTATTTGAAATGGATTTGGATTTTGTATATCGGTTCATTTTTTGAACTTTTAGCATAATAGCTTACCTTGTCCTAAGCTGACAGTCTGAATAAAGCATTACCTGTTGGTTTCAGATACAAGGAGCAAGCCATGGCTAGATCCAGGATACTCGAACTTTTAGCATAATAGCATACCTTGTCCTAAGCTGACAGTCTGAATAAAGCATTACCTGTTGGTTTCAGATACAAGGAGCAAGCCATGGCTAGATCCAGGATACTCAAAGACCGTCTGAGATCGCCTCTAGATACTGCGGTATATTGGACAGAGTATGTACTGCAACATGAAGGCGCCTTACACCTAAGTCCAGTATCTAGACACCTCTACTGGTTTCAATATTATCTACTCGATGTCCTGGCTTTCATTTTGGTCATAGGGGCCATCCTAGGGGTTGTCGTTCTACTTTGCAGCAAGTTGACGATAAAAATGCTCTCAAAAACACATAATGCTTGGACAAACGAAAACCGGGATGTGAAAAAAGATCTCTGAAGGAGCGTTCTCCACTACAGTCGATCGAAGTCGGTTGACATTGACTGGAATCCATATAAATTGATAACATTAAAGGGTCTCATTAAAGATAAAGATAAAGAGATCAAGTATGGAATAAGATAACTATTCCATCGTTGAAGAAAAGACTGGAGGCAGAATGCAATGGAGCAGGAGGGTTGTGTCAAAAAGTCTACTAGCCCTCAAATGGAGGTGCGTGAAGTTAGCACCACAACTTTTGCTGCGAATTTGTACCAAAGCCCATCATTTAGTACCCATTTTGTTCCATCAAACACGCTGATTTGAATTTCCTTCTTTCCAACGATAGGTCAATAACATGGACCCTTTTTCAATTGACATAGGGGAATAAAGGATTCAGCCATTCACTATCAGGTATACCTGACAGGTACACCTGATCAGGTCCACCTGATACCTGATAATGAGTGGCTGACCTTACAGTATTGTATGATTTTGAATGCAATGATTACTCTCTATAGAATCTATAGTCTGAATGTAGATTAGAGATGCCACTACGAAGCTGTTAAGTGATAACAGGATGTAATTGTCAATCTTCATTTGAAGGAAGAAGCGAAGTGAGGTCTCAGTTTGAACTCGATCATTTTTTAGTCAGTTAGTCATTGAGTGGCTGACCTTACAGTATTGTATGAATTTGAATGCAATGATTACTCTCTATAGAATCTATAGTCTGGATGTAGGTTAGAGACGCCACTAAGAAGCTGATAAGTGATGACAGGATGTAATTGTCAATCTTCATTTGAAGGAAGAAGCGAAGTGAGGTCTCAGTTTGAACTCGATCATTTTTTAGTCAGTTAGTCATAGTCAGTTCGTTATGCGATAACATTCGAACGTTCCATTGTCCGGTTTTCGGTGCATTTCTTCGAGAGGTATCGCATTCGATTATGTGACTTTTTTTTGGCTGAACCGATGAGATTCCGGTTTGGACATAAACACTTTGCTCCACAAAGCGCAATCTCACAATCTCATTGGTTCAGCCATGTTCAACAATAAAAACAAGTCACATGAATAATCGAATACGATGAGGTTCAAATTCAAAGTCACGGGCCAGCCTACTTAGCTTAGTTGGTAGTGCGTCTGCCTTGTAAGCGCTAGGCCGCGGGTTCGATTCCCGCCCGGGGCGGATTTTATCGCCCATCCCGTAGTATGCCTCTCATCAGATGGGCGAGAAGAGACACAATACTTCCCATTTAGGTGCTGGGTCAACGGCCATCCTAAGGGTTGTCGTTCTACTTTGCAGCAAGATGACGATAAAAATGCTCTCAAAAACACATAATGCTTGGACAAACGAAAACCGGGATGTGAAAAAAGATCTCTGAAGGAGCGTTCTCCACTACCGTCGATCGAAGTCGGTTGACATTGACTGGAATCCATATTAAGAATTGATAACATTAAAGGGTCTCATTAAAGATAAAGAGATCAAGTATGGAATAAGATAACTATTCCATCGTTGAAGAAGAGACTGAAGGCAGAATGCAATGCAATGGAGCAGGAAATGTGTTAAAAAGTCTACTAGCCCTCAAATGGCCCTGTGGGAGTTGTGGGAGTACATAAGTAAAATTTCCAAAGGAATATTTGATATTGCTGTGTTGATCAACCAGTCACAGGCTAGCAGTTGGCAGTTTTATTTATTTGTTTGTTTGTTTGTTTTTTTTTTTTTTCCCTATAATGCGCTCTGGAACACCAGGTCGTTCGCGCCGAAATATTTGTTTGTTTTGTAAATAAGGTAGAGGTGCCCCTGAGGTAGGTGTTGGAAATAAAACGCCTTATCTCCCCTGGATTATTATTATCAACTATTTATTCTTCTACCTATGTACGTTAATCTGTTTTCTTAAGCTGTGTATCTACACACACATGCACGGCCGTCGATCGACGAGATGAATCTCGTGTTGTCGTGGCAGTGTGGACGGTTTCAGTCGACATCGAACGACGGCCATCGACTACGTGTGGACACAGCTTTAGGCGAACCATTCACTATCAGGTATACCTGACAGGTACACCTGATCAGGTCCACCTGATACCTGATAGTGAGTGGCTGACCTTACAGTATTGTATGCATTTGAATGCAATGGTTGGTACTGCGTCTGCCTTGTAAGCGCTAGGCCGCGGGTTCGATTCCCGCACGGGGCGGATTTTATCCTGATGGGATAATGTTCGTTCTCGGAACTAGAGCCATTCTTCATGCAGGAGGTAACAGTTGTGTTGGGACACATCTTCAATGCCCCCGTCATTCATCTGGCCGCTACAGGACCTTACGGAAATATCCTAGAAGCGATGGGCAGTCCCAATATAGTGTCTTTCATGCCAGAGATCTATTCCTATTTGAAGTCCAACATGAGTTTGGTGGAGAGAATCCAGAACTTCCACTACACCATGATACGTTATGTGTCCCGTCAGGTGCGGAATTGGTTCCTGGACCGGATGATAGAACAGAACCTCGGCCCTGGTGTGCCACCCCTGGACAGTTTGCTAAGAAATATCTCGATGTGTTTCCTGTATGCAGAGCCAGCCCTGGAGTATCCCTATCCTATGGCTCCCAACATGGTACAACTTGCAGGAATTCACTTGCAACGGAATAAAACCTTGACTTTATCAGAGGTAAGGAATAATATTTTCCTACTCAATAAGAACTTTTTTTATGTCTGGCTGGGGGACGTGAAACAGGGAGTAAACCAGCTTAGTCTGGCGGGGGGGGGCTTTAAACAGGGAGGATACCAGCCTCAAAATTCCCTTGATAAAGAAATAGCAAAGGGCATCCGCTCGTAAAAAATTGTAGCCAAAACTAAAATTCAGGCCAAAGCAATCACCCTAGGGCTGATTGAGAGACTGACGAAAAACGCCGACCCCGTCTAAACACGGAGAAAAGGCGAAGAATAAAAACACTGTTAGCTGTTAGTCCCAGTAGCTCAGAGAACATTGAACTCCTAATTTGGAGGAATGGGGTTTGAGTCTCAGTGCACATTTGTAAAAAGCTTCTCTTCAATTGATACCTTCATCCGTATCTTCACACAGGATCTCAAGAAGACACTGGACGCCGCCACAAATGGCTTCATCCTCTTCAGTCTCGGATCCGTCATAACTCCCAAAACCATACCTCCCGAGCTACTCAACAACCTACTCCAAGTGTTCACCAAACTAAGCCACCTTACCATCCTGTGGAAATGGAGTGGTCAGCCACTGAGCGGTTTACCTAGGAATGTGGTTCAACAGAAATGGGTCCCGCAGGTACCTGTTCTAGGTGGGACATTGTATTGTTTTTCATTTGTGAAAATTTTTGCTGTGAAAATTGTGATGTTCCCATAGCTATTTACCATAGAATTTTTAAATCAAGGAGATAGTGTAGTGCATGACGGCCTAATCAGGGGTCTCTTAAGCCAGCTACTCATTATCCAGCTACCTGATAGTGTGTGTGACTGTGTGCTCATCCGGTATCAGGTAGACCTAACAGCTGTCAGACGGACCTTTTTAGCCGTACCTGTCAGGTCTATCTGATATTGAGTGACTGGCTTCGGAGCAAGTCTTCAATCTGTGGCGCATGGCCAGATGACCAATTAGACCAAACCCATTTCCTCATGAGATTGTCTTTTCTTAATATCGGTCGCCTTGGATCAAGTAAATTTCCTTCAACATTTTGACTCTTTGTCTGCTTCTAATTTCAGCTCATCCGAACTGCAAACTGTTCATAACTCACGGTGGTCTAAGCAGTCAGCTAGAGACGGTAACCTATGGAGTGCCAGTAGTCACCATACCGTTCTTTGCAGATCAGTTCAGTAACGCGATGAAAGGTGTGGAGTTTGGGTTTGGCGTTTTCCTCAAGATCACCAACCTGACGAGTGAGGCTCTGGAATGGGCCATTACCACTGTGATTGGTGATCCAAGGTGAGCTCCGTCGTCACTACTTCTTCCATAGTTAGGGTCTTGCTTCTAAGGTGTGTCTACAGACCACATTACCACTGTGATTGGTGATCCCAGGTAGGTTACCTTGTCACCTCATACTATACAGTTACTCAGGATCACATAAGGTAGAGGCACTCTACCATCTCGTCACATCACGTGAACTTATGGGGCTCACGTGATGTGATAGAAATGTGGCTGTCCTGAACAAGATTACCCACATGCCTACAATATTATGGGAAAACTTTGAGCTACATTCTTCCGACTCACTATAAGTTCACGTGACGTGATGGTAGTGTGTTTCTACCTTTACCATACAATCTATATACTACTACTGCTACAATCTCATGTTGATCTTTTTCAACCTCTGAGAATGCTCATCTCTCAGGCCAGCCACTCACGCTCAGACCGTATAAGAGACACCTGGCTGGGTCTATCAGACAGTTGGAACGTGTGTGGCGGAAAAAGCTTGAGACGTAGGTCCCTCAGACATTCTGACAGACCTTGGTCAGTGAAACCGCGGTCTGTCAGATGGGCTGAGCGGAATGGTTGGCATTTGGGAGAGGTCTCCAACTTTGCAGTTTCCTTCAACAAAGGACATCGTAAACCTAAAAATCTTATCATTTAGATTAAAATAAAATTTATTTTTATATTTTTAGCACGTCTTTCCTTTATTATTACTTTCTATTTTTTTATGCACTTATACTCGTATGTTGCGGCACTAGAGTTACGATTTTTTGGTCTCCACACTTCCTATTTTCCTTCTTCCACAGGATATTCAGAAAACTCTGGACTCGGCTTCGCAAGGATTCATCCTGTACAGCCTAGGATCTATCATGAAGTCTGAGACTGCTCCCGACACCCTAGCTAGGACGTTAGTTGAGATCATTCTATTCGGAATAGCTTAAACCAGTTGAATTAACGCCCAAAGTGTGGCCCCGGACATTGATTAGTAAAATGATAGCAGTTACTTATGGACCAAGCTGGGTATTTTACACTCTAAATTGAGAAGCATCATAATAGTTCAAGGTAAGATAACTTTATTTGTCGCATCTAAATGTTTGTTCTATTTTCTGAATTCATAGATTTTATATCACAACGAAAATTTAATCATATATCTATTAAAAATATTAGGAGGACCTTACAAAAAAATTGTGTAGGTATACCTATTTTGATTAAAAATTATAATAGCCACCAGCACCATGTTGTCCCACCTACCCGTTCAAATACAAACCGCGCACAAAGTTGATTAACATTAGTAACACGTTGGGAAGTAGTACATGCAAAGTAGTATTACCGCCGGGGCGCCGCGCCGTACAAGATAACCGCCTTTGTTCATTTGAGATTATAAAGGCATGTCCACACTTCCACACATAGTCGAACGGCCGTCGATTGATGTAGACTGGACCATCCACACTACCTCGACAACATAGATTTACCTTTTCAATCGACGACCGGTCTACTAAGTTTGGCTACACGTTAGGTAACGTTTGAATCTTTTTTTTTTTTTTTTTTTTTTTTTAAAAAGCCCAAAAAAGGCCAGCACCATGTTGTCCCACCTACCCGTTCAAATACAAACCGCGCACAAAGTTGATTAACATTAGTAACACGTTGGGAAGTAGTACATGCAAAGTAGTATTACCGCCGGGGCGTCGCGCCGCACAAGATAACCGCCTTTGTTCATTCGAGATTATAAAGGGATGTCCACACAAAGTCGACCGCCGGCCGTCGATTGATGTAGACTGGACTATCCACACTACCTCGACAATAGATTTACCTTTTCAATCGACGACCGGTCGACTAAGTTTGGCTACACGTTAACGTTTGAATCTTTTTTTTTTTTTTTTTTTTTTTTTTTTGGGCCCAAAAGTGTCACAAAAGATCTAACCAGGTCGCAGTGACCAAGGGCGTTTATTAAAGCCGATGGCCCTACCTTTACCAATACCAATAGGTAGGATCTTTTTGTAATACGTACCAAAGTTGGTCTAAATCTTCATTTCTAGGGTAGGTAGGTAGGTAGGTAGGTACATAAATGCAATTAATTATCATTGCCTTTAGGGCAAGGTAGGTAATGTAGGTATAGGTGCCCTTATATTGAACTCTCCTTTAAGTCTTTTGAACTTGGTTATTAGGGTAAGATTTCCTAAGAGTATACCTCCTGCCTGAAATACCTACTTTTCAATCTTCAATCAGTATCAGCAACAAAGTTTGAACTTACTCGTTTTTCAAGAACCAACTAGCCAGCCTAGTTAGCTTAGTTGGTAGTACGTCTGCCTTGTAAGCGCTAGGCCACGCGTTCGATTCCGCCCGGGGCGGATTTTATCCTGATGGTATAATGTTCGTTCTCGGAACGGCTGGCTTTCTCCTATCCTGTCTTCCTTCTTAATTCTTAGTTCAGATTAGGTGGTACACATTTATGTATCTCAGGAATGCCAATAGGTTTTCTGCTGAGTCTTGGTCGTCTTCTAATGAAGAAGTTTGGTGGAAAGCTGGACGGAATGGACTGATGTACGAGCGGCATTCTAAATCTTTGAATCACATTTTCAGATGGACTTCGTTCCCCTCAGACTCCTGTTGGTCATTTTTGGGTTCCTCACCAGCACAATCCAGGGTGCCGATATCCTGGTATTCCTGCCTTTGGCTACTTGGAGTCATTACATGCAATATGAACTCCTATTTGAAACTTTGGCCGCTAGAGGGCACCAGAAGGAGTTTGGTGGAAAGCTGGACGGAATGGACTGATGTACGAGCGGCATTCTAAATCTTTGAATCACATTTTCAGATGGACTTCGTTCCCCTCAGACTCCTGCTGGTCATTTTTGGGTTCCTCACCAGCACAATCCAGGGTGCCAATATCCTGGTATTCCTGCCTTTGGCTACTTGGAGTCATTACATGCAATATGAACTCCTATTTGAAACTTTGGCCGCTAGAGGGCACCACATCACCATGTATAGTCCGTTCCCTCCCAAACAGAACCTGACCAACTTTAAACATGTCCATGTTCAGAACCAGGCGTTTGACAACATCATGAGTATGTGAGGGTTTCAGTTAATCCAGAGTTTAAGAAATACTGGTCTTTGTTAATCAAATGGGTGACGTCAAAGAAAACCCTTAATACTGATGTGTTAATCCTCAGTGGTAAGATCGGCCATTAGTGAAATCAGCGTGTTGAGTTGTTGACATGCTTTTGAGTTAAGCACTCTTCATTTTTTTTTTTTTTTTTTTTTTTTTTTTTTTTTTGTAAACTGAAAAACCTCTTTGTCCTTCCAGCTCATCCCAACTGCAAGCTGTTCATCACTCATGGAGGTCTCAACAGTCAGTTAGAGGCAATCCACTTCGGCATACCCGTCATCACCATTCCATATTTCGCGGATCAGTACAGGAATGCACTCTTGGCGGAGAGGTTTGGCTTTGGGGTCACCTTGAGGAACACCAAATTGTTCAATCCCAGTCACTACATGCAATATGAGCCTCTATTTGAAGCACTGGCCGCTAGAGGACACCACATCACCCTGTATAGTCCGCACACCCTCGGTCAGAATCTGACCAACTTCAAACATGTCTACCTTAAGAACCAAGCGTTTTCTGAGTCCGCAAGTAAGTACAAGAAGAAAAGAAAGAAAACAAAGGGTTTTTTTGGGGGTAGAAATGTACTCAACGGAGCCTGGACCATAGTACCGACCCTCGCAGAAAATGAAGAAATTGAGCCTTGTATTTTTTTTGCGACGGTCCATGGTCTTCTAGACTAGGGTCAAAGATCAATGGACGCGCACTAATGTAGGGTTAGCCATTTCACATTTTTTCTATTTCCTTTCAGAGATATTCAACCCGTTGAAAAAAGAAGAAACTTACGTCCTCTTCCGGATCAACCCCAAAGTTCCCTCCTCCACCAAAGTCAACCGAGAAATCATATCCGAACCCCACTTCAACAATCTTATCCGCTCTGTTCTTCTTCTTTCCTCTACTCGTTCTTCTTTTGATTTTCCATAGCATATTTTTCGTTCTTTTACTATCAGGTCAATAGGTATGATGATGGTTAAACGGTGAGAATTCACACATTCGAACAGGTACTATTTATCCTCAGAATTGTTCATCGCGTGCTGATGCCAAGATCGCTCTGGAATGGGCCATTACCACTGTGATTGGTGATCCAAGGTGAGCTCCGTCGTCACTACTTCTTCCATAGTTAGGGTCTTGCTTCTAAGGTGTGTCTACAGACCACATTACCACTGTGATTGGTGATCCCAGGTAGGTTACCTTGTCACCTCATACTATACAGTTACTCAGGATCACATAAGGTAGAGGCACTCTACCATCTCGTCACATCACGTGAACTTATGGGGCTCACGTGATGTGATAGAAATGTGGCTGTCCTGAACAAGATTACCCACATGCCTACAATATTATGGGAAAACTTTGAGCTACATTCTTCCGACTCACTATAAGTTCACGTGACGTGATGGTAGTGTGTTTCTACCTTTACCATACAATCTATATACTACTACTGCTACAATCTCATGTTGATCTTTTTCAACCTCTGAGAATGCTCATCTCTCAGGCCAGCCACTCACGCTCAGACCGTATAAGAGACACCTGGCTGGGTCTATCAGACAGTTGGAACGTGTGTGGCGGAAAAAGCTTGAGACCTAGGTCCCTGGGTCTATCGAGACAGTTGCGGAACGTGTGTGGCGGCAAAAAGCTTGCGAGACGTAGGTCCTCAGACATTCTGACAGACCTTGGTCAGGTGAAACCGCGGTCTGTCAGATGGCGGCTGAGCGGAATGGCCTTGGCATTTGGGAGAGGGGGGGGGTTTCCTCCAACTTTGCAAAGTTTTCTTCAAAACCCAACAAAGGACATCCGTAAAAACTAAAAATCTATCTAAGTAATTTTTGGTATGTCCCACCGTTTCCCCTTTTTCAGATAACAAGGGGAGCAAGCCATGGCTGAGATCCAGGATACTCAAAGGACGTCGTCTAAGATCGGCCTCTAAGATACTGCGGATAATATTGGACCGAGGTATTACTGGCAACATGAAGGCGCCTTGACACCTTAGCCCCAGTATCTAGACACCTCTTACTGGTTTCAATATTATCTACTCGATGTCCTGGCTTTCATTCTGGCTGTTCTGATGGTTGCCTATATCTTCTGAATCAGGAAGATATTGAAGGGTCTGTTTGGGGACCAGTGTCGAGGTTTCAAGGAAAAAGGAAAAAAACAAAAAGACTGATCAAAGAAGTGCTGTAATGATGAAGCTGTGCTACAGGAGAGCACTCAAGTCTGTGGTACCTACTTAACTTGGACCATGACACTTTAGGTCTCTAGGGCTAGGAAGTCTAGGTTTTTTCTGTTGGTTGGGTTTCTCTAGTCCTAAGGATTTAAAATGACAACATGGTTGAATGGTAAGAGATTACCCGAGGGAATAATTTCGCAAAGTTTCTAATAATTCTTGTATATTGGTAGATCCAATAAATGATGAAGAACAACTTCTATTTTCTAAGGCGAACAACTTGTCGGGCTTAGCTTGTCGGATGCAAAAGCTTGATCGGAAATCGAGCGGACGTCCAAAGTTCGAAGTGCCCTAGTCGTCTATAGTCTCTATGTTGAGATGCATCAACAACAAACCGATTACAGACAGACAAAGCACAAACAGAAAATCTTCGAATTAAAACTTACAATTTTCCTCTTTCGTGCAAGGTCATTGATAAGATGCATTTATAGTCTGTAATGCCGGGTCCACACTAGCGTAATGTAACATGTAATGTAATCGCGAGCGTGGTACAGTAACATTTGCGGGCTCAGCGCTCGCGTGTGTTCACCAAACGCTCCATTCTTCAAGGTTATCGTAGTGCTCGCTTCGATGTTCAGAAACCCGTCCACACTTGTGTAACACGTCTGTATCAAACATCAAAGAAGATCACCAGAAAACCGACAACATCGTGGATCCGAGGCGAGCGTTCGGCGAGCATTCACTTGAGTGCTCCTATCCCGTCCACACTAGTCAATTTTGATACATGTAAGGCGCCCGCGTTAACATGTTCACGTTACATTACGTATGTGAGGACCCGGCATAAGGGGCCTTTTGATAATGATATCAGATTCTACACAATTTGCAGAAACATGAAATGTGCAGGTGCAGGGCAGGCACACTAGTTCATGAAGAGGAACGGGGTAGAGAAATGAACGGGTTATACGTAGCAAATTGCAGGTTATACGGATCCTTACACTGAAGTGCTACAAAGCCGGGGCTGTTTGCATGACAGCAGAGTTTGTATCAAAAACCTATTAGCAATCTCAAGTGTCCATCCATTGGGCTGATTACCCTATAATGTCCTACATTGCGGGTTATGAAAACTTGGACCAGGCACCTCCGGCGTGCAAGCCTAGTATGAATAGTATGATACGCACTAAGCCACGGAGGTTATTACTTGAAGATTGTATTATCACAAGGAAAATTGGAAAAGTTCTGAACAGCATACATTATCGTAGGTATGTGTGTAGTTGTAGATTGCCTGATTATCTATTTGTGTAGCTATATGCTATATATTGCGTATTGCACTTTACCTAAGATTGTACAATAAATTTACATTGATTTCCTTCTAAGTACCGATGCCTCAACTTGTCTATCAGTAAGAACTTATTCCATCAGTATTTATAAGTCGGCAAAACCGATTAGATTTTACTTTGTAACTGAGAAGTATTGAGAGTTTTTTGCGAGAGATTTCGAATTTTTTCTTGTTTTTCTGCCTGTTTACTCGGAGTTTTTTTTTTAAAGTGAGTGGTTGAGTTAGTTAAGTTAGTGAGTGAGTGCTTGAGTTAGTTAAGTTAGTGAGTGAGTGCTTGAGTTAGTTAAGTTAGTGAGTGAGTGGTTGAGTTAGTTAAGTGAGTGAGTGATACCGACTTTCAGATGTTTCGCATATGGTTCTCTCTGGCGCTTACTGCCCTCCTCTGCACCACAAGTCAGGGTGCCAGAATATTGGTGTTCA
The DNA here is from genome assembly GCF_000475195.1 of Diaphorina citri. Taxonomy (NCBI): domain Eukaryota; kingdom Metazoa; phylum Arthropoda; class Insecta; order Hemiptera; family Psyllidae; genus Diaphorina; species Diaphorina citri. The sequence goes on from NW_007377461.1 coordinate 107,751, forward strand.
TACCGTTGTTCAATCCCAGTCACTACATGCAATATGAGCCTCTGTTTGAAGCACTGGCCGCTAGAGGACACCACATCACCCTGTATAGTCCGCACACCCTCGGTCAGAATCTGACCAACTTCAAGCCAAAACTAAAATTCAGGCCAAAGCAATCACCCTAGGGCTGATTGAGAGACTGACGAAAAACGACGACCCCGTCTAAACACGGAGAAAAGGCGAAGAATAAGAACACTGTTAGCTGTTAGTCCCAATAGTTCAGAGAACATTGAACTCCTAATTTGGAGGAATGGGGTTCGAGTCTCAGTGCACATTTGTAAAAAGCTTCTCTTCAATTAATACCTTCATCCGTATCTTCACACAGGATCTCAAGAAGACACTGGACGCCGCCACAAATGGCTTCATCCTCTTCAGTCTCGGATCCGTCTGTTAGTCCCAGTAGCTCAGAGAACATTGAACTCCTAATTTGGAGGAATGGGGTTTGAGTCTCAGTGCACATTTGTAAAAAGCTTCTCTTCAATTGATACCTTCATCCGTATCTTCACACAGGATCTCAAGAAGACACTGGACGCCGCCACAAATGGCTTCATCCTCTTCAGTCTCGGATCCGTTCCCAGTAGCTCAGAGACCATTGAACTCCTAATTTGGAGGAATGGGGTTCGAGTCTCAGTGCACATTTGTAAAAAGCTTCTCTTCAATTAATATCTTCATCCGTATCTTCACACAGGATCTCAAGAAGACACTGGACGCCGCCACAAATGGCTTCATCCTCTTCAGTCTCGGATCCGTCATAACTCCCAAAACCATACCTCCCGAGCTACTCAACAACCTACTCCAAGTGTTCACCAAACTAAGCCACCTTACCATCCTGTGGAAATGGAGTGGTCAGCCACTGAGCGGTTTACCTAGGAATGTGGTTCAACAGAAATGGGTCCCGCAGGTACCTGTTCTAGGTGGGACATTGTATTGTTTTTCATTTGTGAAAATTTTTGCTGTGAAAATTGTGATGTTCCCATAGCTATTTACCATAGAATTTTTAAATCAAGGAGATAGTGTAGTGCATGACGGCCTAATCAGGGGTCTCTTAAGCCAGCTACTCATTATCCAGCTACCTGATAGTATGTGTGACTGTGTGCTCACCCGGTATCAGGTAGACCTAGACGGACCTTTTTAGCCGTACCTGTCAGGTCTATCTGATATTGAGTGACTGGCTTCGGAGCAAGTCTTCAATCTGTGGCGCATGGCCGTGTGTGACTGTGTGCTCATCCGGTATCAGGTAGACCTAACAGCTGACAGACGGACCTTTTTAGCCGTACCTGTCAGGTCTATCTGATATTGAGTGACTGGCTTCGGAGCAAGTCTTCAATCTGTGGCGCATGGCCAGATGACCAATTAGACCAAACCCATTTCCTCATGAGATTGTCTTTTCTTAATATCGGTCGCCTTGGATCAAGTAAATTTCCTTCAACATTTTGACTATTAGACCAAACCCATTTCCTCATGAGATTGTCTTTTCTTAATATCGGTCGCCTTGGATCAAGTAAATTTCCTTCAACATTTTGACTGTCACTGTATAACTGTTGGGGATTTTCGTGATTTCTTTCGTGTTTGTCCCTCCTTTCGGCGGCAAACTACCCGCCTGTGTTGCCTCTTCACAACCTTACCCAGCATGACTGTTACCTCTGCCCTGTGTCAGCCTCTGTAGTAGGTAGGTATATAGGTAATTTTATTAGGTATGGTCCCGAGCGAAATGGGAAGGTTTTCCTGAGCAGTAGGTATTTGGGTGACAATTATTTTGATTATTGTGTTATCGAAATTGTCTTGTGTACTTTACCTAGTACCTACGTAATGCGGTGTGCCGGTAATATACTACTTATCAGTTAGGGTACTTACACACGAGTTCAAAAGTTCAAATGAACTTGGGTCAATCCAAAACTCAAAATGTGTGGCGAAACCGGAAGTATTTATAAACATTAAATAAATTTATAAACATTAAATAAATATTTTGATATTGATATTGATATAAAGTATATTACGCAGTCTACTCTGTGACTAACTCTGGCGCCCGAAATCCACGCGCAAATTGAGATTCTCTGGTGAAGAAAATTTGCAAAATTGACATCAATGCTGAATTTATGATCATTTATCATTATTTGACTCGAATCCATTTGGACTGGGGCCAAATTTACTCATCGTGTGTATTGGCCTTTTCCAATGCCAGCCATGTCGAAATTGTCTTGTGTACTTTATCTAGTACCTACGTAATGCGGTGTACCGGTATTATACTACTTATCAGTTAGGGTACTTACACACGACTTCAAAAGTTCAAATGAACTTGGGTCAATCCAAAACTCAAAATGTGTGGCGAAATCGGAAGTGCAGTCTACTCTGTGACTAACTCTGGCGCCCGAAATCCACGCGCAAATTGAGATTCTCTAGTGAAGAAAATTTGCAAAATTGACATCAATGCTGAATTTATTATCATTTATCATTATTTGACTCGAATCCATTTGGACTGGGGCCAAATTTACTCATCGTGTGTATTGGCCTTTTCCAATGCCAGCCATGCGATGATAATTGCCTCGTGTTATCAGTTCTTATCAAATAAGGTAGGAAACACTAAATAGCACTTATACACTAAATAGCACTTATTTATTACTTAATTTTCAAACAAATATAGTTAGTGATATCCATATACCCAATGCTACTATGAGACATACTAGTCTGTCTAATTGTTATTTGAGCTCTTGTTCTGAGATCTTATTTCAGCTGATAGTCAGTTTTAAGGGATTTTCAACAATTTTAAGGGATAATAATTTTTATTCATCTAATAAAAATACATTAATTATTTAAAGTCAATATTTAAGGGTATTTGAGTGAAATGGATATCCATATACCTAATGCTACTATGGGACTTACTAGTCTGTCTAATTGTTATTTGAGCTCCTTTTGTTCTGAGGTCTTATTTCAGCTGATAATCAGTTTCGATGTAAATAGATATAGGTATACCAGGTGATTTTCATTTCAGATAGATACCCATTAACTGTTTTTTTTTTTTTTTTTTTTTTTTTTTTTTGTATAGAGGTCAATTACTCAGGATCACATAAGGTAGAGGCACTCTACCATCTCGTCACATCACGTGAACTTATGGGGCTCACGTGATGTGATAGAAATGTGGCTGTCCTGAACAAGATTACCCACATGCCTACAATATTATGGGAAAACTTTGAGCTACATTCTTCCGACTCACTATAAGTTCACGTGACGTGATGGTAGTGTGTTTCTACCTTTACCATACAATCTACTACTACTGCTACAATCTCATGTTGATCTTTTTCAACCTCTGAGAATGCTCATCTCTCAGGCCAGCCACTCACGCTCAGACCGTATGAGTTCACGTGACGTGATGGTAGTGTGTTTCTACCTTTACCATACAATCTATATACTACTACTGCTACAATCTCATGTTGATCTTTTTCAACCTCTGAGAATGCTCATCTCTCAGGCCAGCCACTCACGCTCAGACCGTATAAGAGACACCTGGCTGGGTCTATCAGACAGTTGGAACGTGTGTGGCGGAAAAAGCTTGAGACCTAGGTCACTCACGCTCAGACCGTATAAGAGACACCTGGCTGGGTCTATCAGACAGTTGGAACGTGTGTCTCAGACATTCTGACAGACCTTGGTCTCTCAGACATTCTGACAGACCTTGGTCAGTGAAACCGCGGTCTGTCAGACGGGCTGAGCGTGAATGGTTGGCATTTGGGAGAGGTCTCCAACTTTGCAGTTTCCTTCAACAAAGGACATCGTAAACCTAAAAATCTTATCTAGTATGTACCTCAGACATTCTGACAGACCTTGGTCAGTGAAACCGCGGTCTGTCAGACGGGCTGAGCGGAATGGTTGGCATTTGGGAGAGGTCTCCAACTTTGCAGTTTCCTTCAACAAAGGACATCGTAAACCTAAAAATCTTATCTAGTATGTATTCCCACCGTTCCCTTTTCAGATACAAGGAGCAAGCCATGGCTAGATCCAGGATACTCAAAGACCGTCTAAGATCGCCTCTAGATACTGCGGTATATTGGACCGAGTATGTACTGCAACATGGAGGCGCCTTACACCTTAGCCCAGTATCTAGACACCTCTACTGGTTTCAATATTATCTACTCGATGTCCTGGCTTTCATTCTGGCTGTTCTGATGGTTGCCTATCTTCTGATCAGGAAGATATTGAAGGGTCTGTTTGGGACCAGTGTCGAGGTTTCAAGGAAAAAAGGAAAAAACAAAAAAGACTGATCAAAGAAGTGCTGTAATGAAGCTGTGCTACAGGAGAGCACCCAAGTCTGTGGTACCTACTTAACTTGGACATACACTTTAGGTCTCTAGGGCTAGGAAGTCTAGGTTTTTTCTGTGGTTGGGTTCTAGTCCTAGGATTTAAATGACACATGGTTGAATGGTAGAGATTACCCGAGGGAATAATTTCGGCCTTTTGTTTCTAATAATTCTTGTATATTGTAGAGTCCAATAAATAAAGAACAACTTCTATTTCTAAGGCGAACAACTGCAAAAGCTTGTCGGAAATCGAGCGAACGTCCAAAGTTCAAAGTGCCTAGTCGTTCGTTTATTCTATCAACATTAACCCTGGCTACTACACTATAGTCTCATGTTGAGATGCATCAACAAACCGATTACAGACAGACAAAGCACAAACAGAAAATCTTCGAATTAAAACTTACAATTTTAAAAAAGACTGATCAAAGAAGTGCTGTAATGAAGCTGTGCTACAGGAAAGCACTCAAGTCTGTGGTACCTACTTAACTTGGACATACACAAAAAAGACTGATCAAAGAAGTGCTGTAATGAAGCTGTGCTACAGGAGAGCACCCAAGTCTGTGGTACCTACTTAACTTGGACATACACTTTAGGTCTCTAGGGCTAGGAAGTCTAGGTTTTTTCTGTGGTTGGGTTCTAGTCCTAGGATTTAAATGACACATGGTTGAATGGTAGAGATTACCCGAGGGAATAATTTCGGCAAAGTTTCTAATAATTCTTGTATATTGTAGAGTCCAATAAATAAAGAACAACTTCTATTTCTAAGGCGAACAACTTGTTGGCTTAGCTTGTCGGATGCAAAAGCTTGTCGGAAATCGAGCGGACGTCCAAAGTTCGAAGTGCCTAGTCGTCTATAGTCTCATGTTGAGATGCATCAACAAACCGATTACAGACAGACAAAGCACAAACAGAAAATCTTCGAATTAAAACTTACAATTTCAGTCTCATTCTAGCAGGATAAACAAGGTACGAGTATATTCTATTCTATTCTGTTCTATTCCAGCTCATCCAAATTGCAAGCTGTTCATCACGCACGGGGGTCTAAAGAGTCAGATAGAGGCAGTTCACTTCGGTGTGCCAATGGTTATCATCCCCTATTTCTACGACCAGTTCCAGAATGCTGCCAAGGCTGTGGAGTTTGGACTCGGGATAGAGCTGAGTAATAAGAACCTGACTGTGGAGTCTCTCGAATGGGCAATCCGCAGTGTTCTTCATGATAGCAGGTAGGTAGATGAGCTGTCAAAGTGGAATCGATCGGAACTGAGTTTTTTTTTTTTACATACCTACCTACCTGAGCCCCAGTTCCTGGGAGGTAGAACGTTGGACTCGTATTCCGGGGGGCTAGGGTTCGAGTATCAAAGTGGAATCGATCGGAACTGAGTTTTGTTTTTTTTTTTACATACCTACCTACCTGAGCCCCAGTTCCTGGGAGGTAGAACGTTGGACTCGTATTCCGGGGGGCTAGGGTTCGAGTCTTACAATTTTCCTCTTTCGTGCAAGGTCATTGATAAGATGCATTTATAGTCTGTAATGCCGGGTCCACACTAGCGTAATGTAACATGTAATGTAATCGCGAGCGTGGTACAGTAACATTTGCGGGCTCAGCGCTCGCGTGTGTTCACCAAACGCTCCATTCTTCAAGGTTATCGTAGTGCTCGCTTCGAGGGTTCGAGTCTTATTGGTGATGACATACAAATTTGGTAGCGTCATTTCAAGGTGGTCATTTGAATTAACTTTCATGTCTAATATCCTTTTTGTTGGAATTTTAACATGCTCCTAAAATAACTTTACGAGGCTGAGTGCAACTTGTTTTTTCGTAGTAGGTATCCAGTAGGATAAAATCTAATTTTATCAATTACCCACTTGTCTCTGGTACAGTAACATTTGCGGGCTCAGCGCTCGCGTGTGTTCACCAAACGCTCCATTCTTCAAGGTTATCGTAGTGCTCGCTTCGACGAGTATGTACTGCAACATGAAGGCGCCTTACACCTTAGTCCAGTATCTAGACACCTCTACTGGTTTCAATATTATCTACTCGGCGAGCATTCACTTGAGTGCTCCTATCCCGTCCACACTAGTCAATTTTGATACATGTAAGGCGCCCGCGTTAACATGTTCACGTTACATTACGTATGTGAGGACCCGGCATAAGGGGCCTTTTGATAATGATATCAGATTCTACACAATTTGCAGAAACATGAAATGTGCAGGTGCAGGGCAGGCACACTAGTTCATGAAGAGGAACGGGGTAGAGAAATGAACGGGTTATACGTAGCAAATTGCAGGTTATACGGATCCTTACACTGAAGTGCTACAAAGCCGGGGCTGTTTGCATGACAGCAGAGTTTGTATCAAAAACCTATTAGCAATCTCAAGTGTCCATCCATTGGGCTGATTACCCTATAATGTCCTACATTGCGGGTTATGAAAACTTGGACCCGGCATCTCCGGCATGCAAGCCTAGTATGATACGCACTAAGCCACGGAGGTTATTTCTTGGAGATTGTATTATCACGAGGAAAATTGGAAAAGTTCTGAACAGCATACATTATAGTATGTGTGTAGTTGTAGATTGCCTGATAATGTATCTGTGTAGCTGTATATTGCGTATTGCACTTTACCTAAGATTGTACAATAAATTTACATTGATTACCTTCTAAGTACCTATGCCTCAACTTGTCTATCAGTAAGAACTTATTCCATCAGTATTTATAAGTCGGCAAAACCGATTAGATTTTACTTTGTAACTGAGAAGTATTGAGAGTTTTTTGCGAGAGATTTCGAATTTTTCCTGCTTTTCTGCCTGTTTACTCTGAGTTTTTTTTAAGTGAGTGCTTGAGTTAGTTAAGTTAGTGAGTGGTTGAGTTAGTTAAGTTAGTTAGTGAGTGGTTGAGTTAGTTAAGTGAGTGAGTAAGTGGTTGAGTTAGTTAAGTGAGTGAGTGATACCGACTTTCAGATGTGTCGCATATGGTTCTCTCTGGCGCTTACTGCCCTCCTCTGCACCACAAGTCAGGGTGCCAGAATATTGGTGTTCATACCATTGTTCAATCCCAGTCACTACATGCAATATGAGCCTCTATTTGAAGCACTGGCCGCTAGAGGACACCACATCACCCTGTATAGTCCGCACACCCTCGGTCAGAATCTGACCAACTTCAAACATGTCTACCTTAAGAACCAAGCGTTTTCTGAGTCCGCAAGTAAGTACAAGAAGAAAAGAAAGAAAACAAAGGGTTTTTTTGGGGGTAGAAATGTACTCAACGGAGCCTGGACCATAGTACCGACCCTCGCAGAAAATGAAGAAATTGAGCCTTGTATTTTTTTTGCGACGGTCCATGGTCTTCTAGACTAGGGTCAAAGATCAATGGACGCGCACTAATGTAGGGTTCCGCAAAGAAAGAAAAAAAAAAAAAAAAAAAAAAAAATGGGGGTTTTTTTTTGGGGGGGGGGGGGGTAGAAGTGTACTCAACGGAGCCTTGACCATAGTACCGACCCTCGCAGAAAATGAAGAAATTGAGCCTTGTATTTTTTCTGCGACGGTCCATGGTCTATACTAGGGTCAAAGATCAATGGACGCGCACTAATATAGGGTTAGCCATTTCACATTTTTTCTATTTCCTTTCAGAGATATTCAACCCGTTGAAAAAAGAAGAAACTTACGTCATCTTCCGGATCAACCCCAAAGTTCCCTCCTCCACCAAAGTCAACCGAGAAATCATATCCGAACCCCACTTCAACAATCTTATCCGCTCCGGGCGAGGCTCATTTGATATTGTCTTAGCCGAGCCGCTGTTCGGTCAGGAGGCCACGGTGTATCTCGGCCATGCGTTAGGCGTCCCACTTATCAACCTAGGCGCCTCGGCCGCCCATGCCGACATTCTGGATGTCATGGGAAGTCCGAACATTGTCTCTCACATGCCAGAGTTCTATTCCTCACTAACAGACCGGATGAATTTCATCGAGAGAGCCATAAACTTTATCTACGCCATACACAGATACTACCTCCGGCTTTGGACCTACTGGGAGGTGGACCACATGATAGCCGCCCAGTTTGGAGCGAACGTGCTGCCCTCTGTGGAGAGTTTGTTGCGCAACATTTCGCTCTCGTTCGTGTGCACGGATGTCGGACTCGAGTACCCTCGGGCGCAGTCGGGCAACATCGTGCCGATTGGCGGCATTCATATTGAGCGCAACGGGAATTTGTCGCTACCAGAGGTGAGAATAGTTTGTATGAACGCCTGGTATCTATGTTAGTATATGCAATGTGCTAAACTTTTTGGACTAAAAGAAGTGAGATATTTAGATTAAAATTTATTTTTCCATTTTTAGCCCGTCTTTCCTTTATTATTACCTACTTTCTATTTTTTTATGCACTTATACTCGTATGTTGCGGCACAAGGGTTACGATTTTTGGTCTCCACACTTCCTATTTTGCTTCTTCCACAGGATATTCAGAAAACTCTGGACTCAGCTTCGCAAGGATTCATCCTGTACAGCCTAGGATCTATCATGAAGTCTGAGACTGCTCCCGACACCCTAGCTAGGACGTTAGTTGAGACTTTCTCCAAGTTTGAAAACTACAAGATCATCTGGATATGGAATGGACAGCAAGTGACCGAGCTACCCTCTCATGTTGTGCAAATAAAGCAATGGGTTCCACAGATACCAATACTAGGTGAGACTTGGCTGTAACCAGGGCCGTATTCAGGGGAGAGCTGTAATCAGGGCCGTATTTATGGGAGTGCTGTAACCAGGGCCGTATTTAGGGGAGTGCTGTAACCAGGGCCGTATTTAGGGGAGTGCTGTAACCAGGGCCGTATTCAGGGGAGAGCTGTAACCAGGGTCGTATTTAGGGGAGTGCTGTAACCAGGGCCGTATTTAGGGGAGAGCTGTAACCAGGGCCGTATTTAGGGGAGTGCTGTAACCAGGGCCGTATTCAGGGGAGAGTCTCTGGAATGGGCCATTACCACTGTGATTGGTGATCCAAGGTGAGCTCCGTCATCACTACTTCTTCCATAGTTAGGGTCTTGTTTCTAAGGTGTGTCTACAGACCACATTACCACTGTGATTGGTGATCCCAGGTAGGTTATAGAGGAGAGCTGTAACCAGGGCCGTATTTAGGGGAGAGCTGTAACCAGGGCCGTATTTAGGGGAGAGCTGTAACCAGGGCCGTATTTAGGGGAGAGCTGTAACCAGGGCCGTATTTAGGGGAGTGCTGTAACCAGGGCCGCATTTAGGGGAGAGCTGTAACCAGGGCCGCATTTAGGGGAGAGCTGTAACCAGGGCCGCATTTAGGGGAGTGCTGTAACCAGGGCCGTATTTAGGGGAGTGCTGTAATCAGGGCCGTTTTCAGTCTCATTCTAGCAGGATAAACAAGGTACGAGTATATTCTATTCTATTCTGTTCTATTCCAGCTCATCCAAACTGCAAGCTGTTCATCACTCATGGGGGTCTAAAGAGTCAGATAGAGGCAGTTCACTTCGGTGTGCCAATGGTTATCATCCCCTATTTCTATGACCAGTTCCAGAATGCTGCCAAGGCTGTGGAGTTTGGACTCGGGATAGAGCTGAGTAATAAGAACCTGACTGTGGAGTCTCTCGGGTCACTTGTCTCCACAATCCAGATACAAGAAGCAAGCCATGGCTAGATCCAGGATACTCAAAGACCGTCTGAGATCGCCTCTAGATACTGCGGTATATTGGACAGAGTATGTACTGCAACATGAAGGCGCCTTACACCTTAGTCCAGTATCTAGACACCTCTACTGGTTTCAATATTATCTACTCGATGTCATGGCTTTCATTCTGGCTGTTGGGGTGGTTGCTGTTCTGCTCATGAGAAGGATGGTCAGAAATCTATTGGGGAAAAGGGTTAACGTTGGAAAAGAGGAGACTAAAATGGGCATCGGTAAAAATGACTGAAAACTTGGCTGTGATACGTAAGATTGATTGAGAATAGGTAGAAAATATGTTGCCTATTGCATACTCATTCAGATGTCAGGCGTTCATACAAAATGTACAATTCTCGAATTTTCGGATGCTTGTAGTTTCGACCTTTAAGGTAATTTTAGACTATTTTTAGAGCATTTTATCTATCTTGACTTGCTTATCCAAAAGATCCCGAAATCGAAGAGAGAAGTAAGACAGGGTAGGAGAAAGCCAGCCGTTCCGAGAACGAACATTATCCCAGCAGGATAAAATCCGCCCCGGGCGGGAGTCGAACCCGCGGCCTAGCGCTTACAAGGCAGACGCACTACCAACTAAGCTAACCAGGCTGGCTAGCGTTAACACTTTGCAAACTAAATTATCATCAAATTTCATGAACATTTCAAGTGGTTCTTCTTATCAAAGCATGAAACACACGCTTGTCATGATGAGATTTTTCAAGATGGGTTTTATTTTAGCTGTTGGGGTGGTCGCTGTTCTGCTCATGAGAAGGATGGTCAGAAATCTATTGGGGAAGAGGGTTAACGTTGGAAAAGAGGAAACTAAAATGGGCATTGGTAAAAATGACTGAAAACTTGACTGTACTAGGTACGTAAGATTGATTGAGAATAGGTAGAAAATATGTTGCCTATTGCATACTCATTCAGATATCAGGCGTTCATACAAAATGTACTCGAATTTTTGGATGCTTGTAGTTTCGACCTTTAAGGTAAATTTAGACTATTTTTAGAGCATTTTATCTATCTTGTCTTGCTTATTCAAAAGATGATCTTGCCCAGGTAGAGTACGCTGGACAGCGTGGGTTCGTATCCCGGGAAACGGTTCAGCAAACATTTTCCCAGAGAGCGTTAACACTTGGCAAACTAAATTAGCATCAAATTTCATGAACATTTCAAGTGGTTCTTCTTATCAAAGCATGAAACACACGCTTGTCATGATGAGATTTTTCAAGATGGGTTTGTTCGTTTTACTACCTGGGTGAGATAGTTAGTAGGTAGCCTCTAGAAAGGTATAGGTTAAGAAGGCAGATAGGAAGGAAGGAAGGAGATAGGTAGAGGTACCTACCGAGTACCTATTAATTACCTCACCAAATTATAGGCTGAATAGGTACCTACTCGTGGCTTGTGACGTTGAAAGCCCTGCCTCTCTTACCTCTAAACTCGTTATCTTTATTACCTATCTTCAAACACAAATGTGTGAGTACGTAGGTACCTTGCCAATTAGCTTAGCGCTGCGGTTACCCAACCTAGGGGAAATTGTGCCCCGCGGGGGAAAATGTGTGGTTTTTTTTCTGCATTAGTAGGAGAATGGTAACGTAACCTAAGGTAGTTTAAAAATACATAATAGATCAGTTGCGCTTACTTGGGTGATGTTTCTAAGTCATAGAGCAGGAAAAATGAGGACTAACGGGATTTTTCTTTTTTCTTCTACGACTTCTAGATCCCGAGATAAATCGATCTAAAAAATACCGGTAAATCGTGAACTTTGACGTCACGGCATACGCTCCCGTAGGCGATGACGTCATAATTCATGACTCATTGTTTGTGCGCAAGCGTTTCTGCGCATTTTGACATTAAGTCTGACGTCACAACTCTTTGAACTTTTTAATTAAAACACGTGAAATCTGACGTCACAACTCTTTGAACTTTTTTATTAGAACGGCAATTAAAAATTGAATTTTCGACCTTTCGAATTTTTCCTGCTTTTCTGCCTGTTTACTCTGAGTTTTTTTTAAGTGAGTGCTTGAGTTAGTTAAGTTAGTGAGTGGTTGAGTTAGTTAAGTTAGTTAGTGAGTGGTTGAGTTAGTTAAGTGAGTGAGTAAGTGGTTGAGTTAGTTAAGTGAGTGAGTGATACCGACTTTCAGATGTGTCGCATATGGTTCTCTCTGGCGCTTACTGCCCTCCTCTGCACCACAAGTCAGGGTGCCAGAATATTGGTGTTCATACCATTGTTCAATAATAATATTTTCCCAATTGCAACTCCTTCATTATTCACAACTTTTTACGTAGGAATCGACCTTTTATTACTAATATTTTCCCAATTGCAACTCATCCATTATTGAGCCAACTTTTTTCAGCAATAAAAAAAGAAAGGTCAGGAAGTCAGCCAAGCTAGCTTGGAGGATAGCTCGTCTGCCTTGTATATTGTAACCACTACTTGGTGGGATCGATTCCCGCCCGGGGCGGATTTTATCCTAAACAGATAAGGTTCGCTCTCCGAGAAGCTAGCTTTCTCCCATCCTTGTCTTCCTTCTCTCTTCGCTTGCAGTACGATAAGACCTTAGCAGTTACAGTTCCCTCTATCCTCTGTCAAACCTCTTTAAAAAGTTTAGGGACCACTCGCCTAGTGGTTTAAATAACCTCAATCAGGTGTCAACTAGAGGTACTAAATAGGTATGAAGGTATACATACCTATTTAGTAGGTACTTAGGTATGCAGAAGATTGGCAACTTAAAACGCGTGTCTTCGAACACAAGTCATGTCTAATCAGTTGCTGAAATACGACTGAAATATTAGGACCGAGTTTGGTGCTTTCGAGTGTCTGACTCCGTCATATAATTTTCTATAACATACCTACGTGAGTTGATCGCCTTCTTAGTTACCAAATCGTAATTCGTATTTAAAAAAAAAAAAAAAAAAAAACCTACTAAAAAAATAATATATAAAATAGTAAAGAAATAAAAAAAATCTTTCTTTTTCGACGAGTGCTTAAAAGGATTGAAATAAAAAATAAAAAACCTTTTCTTATCACTAGTGAAATATTATATAGTTCGGAAAAGGTCAGGGTGAAAAAAAAGCTATATTATTTTCGCCACCTAATACATAGGTACCTACCTAGGTATAGGTATGTACATTAAAGTAGGTACCTAACTATTCATTCTAATGTAACATTGATTGAAAAACCTAGTGACGTTAAAAAGAAAGTGAAGAAATGAAAAAAAAAAAAAAAAAAAAAAAAAAAAAAAAAGCGAAAACTTTTTGAAAAAAAAAAAACCCCAAAGGGGAAAATTTTGGGCAAAAAAAAAAAAATGCTGATAACCTTTTAGTAAAGAAAATACACTCGAAGGTAGAAATTTGAGGACAGTGTTGGGTTCATCCTTTCTGACAGCCTTTTCTGCTGGTTTTGAAAACGCTTTTTTAAACTTTTTATGGTGCCAACTAAAAGTTCATGTAGGTACCTATAGTCCTATATTGTCTTCGATATAGGTCCTACATACTTGTTTCACATTAAAAGTTCATAATTTTGGGCGGTAAAATTTAAAATTTTCAAGGCCTTTTTTATCTCTACCCTCCACTACCAAAAAGTCTTCAATTTTTTAACCCCACCACCAAAAAAAAAAAAAAAAAAAAAAAAAAAACACATTCCCCCCCCACAAAAAAATTTTTAATTTTTTTTACCAAAACAAAAAAAAAAAAAAAAAAAAAAAAAACATGCATTGATTGACATTTGATATGAAAATAGCTGTCTAAGTGAAGAGATGAAAATGATGTCCTGAATTTTTGTACTCAAGTGTAGTAGTTATGAATGCTTATACCTACTCACTTACCTACCTAGCTAGTTATACGAGTAGGTACACATATTTTATGTACCTAGGCATTCCTAATATTACGAGCATAAAGAAGTTTAAGCTTTAGTAATAGCGAAACTGCGAATCGTAGATAATTTTTACCGAATAATGATGTGTGTTGAGATGGTGAATAAAGAAACGAAATAAATATTATTAATTATTTAAAAAGAAAATAAAAACCTATCTCTAATCTCTTCCTACATTGTTCAAAAATCTAAAAACGAGTTTTCTTTTCAAGTTTGTTGGCTTACTTGGATTAATACCTACTTACTGTAGGTAGGTATATATCTAAATTACCTACCTATTGTTGGTGAAATAATCTAGGTAGGTATTAGGAGTAGGTAATAATTTATTACCTATACTTATACCTAACTGTCTTGTACCTAGGTACTAAATAGGTGCCCTTACGTGGAGTACCTAAGTTAGGTACCTAAATAAATAGTTTTTTTTTTTATGAAAATACCTATCTGGGTAGGTACCTAGGTAAGTACCTAGGTACTTGTCTTTTTATGAGTTGATAAAAATATCAATTTTTTATACTAATCCTTTAATAATAGTTGTGAGGCTAAACTGAGCGTCCAGATAACAGAAGACCGCAGGTTCAATTACAGAAGACCAGCAGAGATTTTTTCTAAATACTTTTAATGACTCTTTTATTTGTCCTCTGAATTAATTGATCAAAGTTACAAGTTTGACCACATTCCACACTGTACCTACTGAACCTGAACGTCTTGACTGTAGCTATACATACGTACCTGTAGGTACATATTTATTGTCTCAGTATCTTAATAAATAAAATTAGAGAACCTTTTTAATTTTCAATGGAAACGTAGAAAAAGATATATGCCACGCTGATCCCGTACAAAGGACGGGTCAACCACTAGTAATGAATAACCACCCTGTAAAACTCGGTACCGTCACTTTTCAATCACCCTGTATGTATCTTCTATGTTCCATATGTCTTAATAATTAAATGTTAGTGCCAAACATCAACTCGTCAATTTAAAACATTCCGATATTTTAAAAAGATTTAAAAATAGTGTCCTCTGTTCTCTGTATACTGACCCAGTTAATCTATTTTGTGGTGAATAAGATCGGGAAATCTTAAATCTGAAATAATAAAATCTATTTATTAATTAGTTAATCGAATAATCTAATAAAAAGTTGATTTAAAGGAAAGTAAAAAAGAAAATATTAAGTAGGCAGACCGACCTTATAAAGGAATCAGTGTTAGGTACTTTTGAGAACTCCTTTGTTAGCTATAAATACCCTTTAAGAATGAATTATTTTTCTGGTGCATTGGTGTGATAAATTTATGAGACGAAAGGAATTAGGTAGCAAATGAAATTGTACCTGTAGGTAATAATAGGTAGGTACCTATTTCTTGTGATTTCTCAATTATTATAGGTACCTATTTCTTCTCCTTTGATACTTATGTACCTACATAGGTACCTGCGAAGATAATTGATTCTTGGTAAGTAGGTACTGTAGGTAATCTGTAGGTTCCTAATGGTGATGTTGAGTGATTTATTTTTTCCAGGAAACATTAGGTATAAAGATTAACAAGTTAAACGTACCAGGCACTCAACACTCAACTGTCTAAGAATTAACTATTTTTCTGGTGCATTAATTGGTGTGATAAACTTATGAGACGAAAGGAATTAGGTAGCAAATGAAATTGTACCTGTAGGTAATAGGTACCTATTTCTTGTGACAGCTCAATTATTATAGGTACCTATTTCTTCTCCTTTGATACTTATGTACCTACATACGAGTAGGTACCTGCGAAGATAATTGCTTCTTGGTAAGTAGGTACTGTTGTAGGTAATCTGTAGGTTCCTAATGGTAATGTTGAGTGATTTATTTTTTCCAGGAAACATTAGGTATAAAGATTAACAAGTTAAACGTACCAGGCACTCAACACTCAACTGTCTAAGTATACCTCTCAACTTAATGGATGAATACCTCTCATTCTATTGGCTTTTTTTTCTTCTTCCTCTTTTTTTACGTTTATCAGAGTACCTAGAGTTTTTACTACTATACCTGTTACTACGTACCTACCTACCTTCTTGTTCATTCATGAAGATGAAGAGATCCTTGATCTAAATCGGATAGGAAGTCGTAAAAGTCCATTGATGCATTGATTAATGAAACTTTTGCGGTCACCCACGAAGAAAAAAAAAATATTCCTTTCTATTACCTACGTACATAATGACCGTCATGAATGATTGAATTGATTGATGGTCGATCGCTCGATGTCGACTGAGCCGTCAACACTGCCTCCGATAACATAAATTCACCTCTTCCATCGGCCGGACGACTATGTTTGGACACACCTTTACTGAAGGAATAATTCGATTAAAAAAAATTGCGAAATTTTATAAATACCTATAAGGAAAACAGACGAATTTTCCAAACAAGGAAAATTTCGAAAATCTTTTGCTAGCTCGTCTCCAATTGGTTATTGGTGAATGGTGATACTCGACGGAATTTCCCAGGGAAAATTTCGAACAGGTAGTTGAAGGTTGAAGCACCTACCTACCAGGTTCATATATGTATACTTCAAGCTGGTTGGTTCAAATACTTCAATCTAATTGGTCGGATGATCAGTCTTGGATCGCATGTTATAAGGCTTGCAAAATCCCCCGGTTCATCTTTCAAGATGTAAGGAGGTTTTTCCCAAAGATGAACCTAATGTTATTCCATTTTCGTTATTTTCCTAATAGGTAGGTACCTAAAAATAACCTCTGTTCCCGAATGTGTACCTATCACATTAGGCTAGCACTCCGGTGGTTCCTTGTTCGATTCCCGGTGAGGTCGAAGTTTTTTCGACTCGTTTCGAGTTCGGGGTGCACTCAGTCTTGTGAGGACAATTGAGGAGCCAGTGACATCATTACCCAGTGTAAAAATATTGATGATACGAGTAAACGAAAATTAATAGTAAATTAGGCACTTAGTGATGCTGTGATACCCACAAAAGTTGTGAAGAAGTTGTGCTTTTAAAATTGAAATCCCCCTGTGTCTGAGATTATAAGGTCATTCGAAATTTCATAACACAACTGGTAAATGACCGCCATGAGTGTTAACATGACCTTGTCATACATGCCAAAAACAATCTGACATGACACGTAAACACGATCACGCCGACGCACGCCACAGCTGCTCTGAAAATAGCGTAAAATATTAAAACAGCGTAAAATAGGAGATGTCTAAGCAAGTTACATTGATGGTAATATATGTACTTAATGGATGAATACCTCTCATTTTATTGGCTTTTTTTTTTTTTTTTTCCCCTTCCCCTTTTTTTACGTTTTTCAAAGTACCTCGAGTTTTTACTACTACCAGCCTGGCCGATTTTGATGAAATTTCTTTTGTTGGTTTTTAGTAGAGTAGGGTACTGAGGGTGACCATGGGGCTATTTAAATTTGTCATATTCCATCCCGACTCAAAACGGCAGCACCTCAAAGTTATGACTCTTATAGCCACGGCTGATCCCGCACAAAGGACGGGGTCCAACCACTAGTTAAAATTCATATAACCCAAAGGGGACTGCTGACGATCGACTACCAATAGTGACAAAATTCGATTCCCAATTCCCCACCACGGGGCGATTTCATCCCTAACAGATAAGGTTCGCTCGCGGAACGGCTGGCTTTCTCCCTATCCTGTCTTTCTTATTTCTCCGCTTTCGGGAGGTATAAGACTTTAGCAAGTTGTACAGTTCCCTCTATAGCAACCCTCTAAAAGAGGGAAAAATCCTTTACCTACCTATGGGTTTCCGAGAAAAAAAAAAAAAAAAAAAAAAAACTTTAGGTATGAGTTTCCAATATCCTAATCTACATGCCAGTTCGACCCCTTCAATCAACATAGTGTTGGACGAACCCTGTACGTACGTAAAGACAAAAGATCTATGTATAGTTAAAGTTGCCCTGTGTGCGGTTAAAAAAATGTGTGTTATAAAATCTGCGACGCAAATATTCCAGTTACAATGAACCAAGATAAAAAAAGGTAGATATAATATGTACCTACCTATAACATGTTATTACATACAGAGATACATACACATACACATACAGAGAGATATGTATATTACATACAGAGATATAAAGTTAGCAACTCAGCAACCTCTTCATATCTGAGATACCAGAGAGAGAGAGAGAGAGAAGAGAGAGAGTAGAGAGAGAGAGAGAGAGAGAGAGGGAGAGAGAGAGAGAGAGAGAGAGAGAGAGAGGAAAATGAAGTACCTATTATTAGGAACCTTTTAATTGAAATGAAGTGAAGGATCAAAGCTTACATAGGTAATCTGACATTAAGTTGGTAAGTAGGTATGTAGGTATACATAGGTACCTACTGTCAAAGCAGTAGGTTATAAAAGTATCTAGATTCTAGGTACTAGGTAAGTAGGTACCTACCACACAGGCCGTCCGACAGGCGATACTTCTTTTCCCTATACTTATAATTTGCGATGCTACATCTTTTCCCTATAATAACTTCAGGTACCTACCTAGCTCGTATGTTAGTAGGTACATATGTACGTTGTCGACTGTCGACTTTCTATACAGCATTATGACTGTATTACAAATCACGCCGAAGAAGAATGCACCTTTGGGTTTCCCTGAGGAAAAATAAATGAAAATAATATCATCCATAATCATGAATTTCTGTATCTATTCAGATAGGTATACCTACAGTCGAACCTGAGAGGAACCTGTCTAATTCGGAATGCTAGGGAAATGCAATAATTGCATTAATTGCATTTCCCTATATAATTGCAATAATTGCATTTCCCTAGAAAAATTATTTTTCTAACTTATTCAGGTTTCCCAATTACATTTATAAAATGAAGGGGCCACGATTGTATCCCCTTTTGTCCAGGTTTTCTCTTTAGACAAGTTCGACTATGGCTGTGACTATATGTGTGTGCTTGTTGCTAAATTTAGAATCGACATGACAAGTTGCGTTGGTATGCTTTAGAATCAACTCGGAGATCGACAGGCAACAGGCAGGTATGTACATTGTACAACATATTGTACATAAACGTAGGTATAGTAAGCTACCTAAGTAAGTTTGGGGTTGGGTGGACTAGTGGTACATAGTGCTGTCACAATGTAATCTTGTAATTGTCATGAAAAAAATAATAATAAAAAAAAAAAAAACTGTGTTCATTACAATGGATACCTACTACCTACTGACTTACCTACCTATTATAGTATACGGCATTACCTGATTACCTAGTATATGACAATTATAATAATTGCACATCACTGGCCAATTAATAACCAGTAGGGTAGGTAGGTAGGTAGGAACAATGCAGAATTGAAGATTGATCAGAAAAACAAGTGTAATTTATTGTAATTACAATTAGCTTGGTTATTTGCGGACAGTTATTTATCATGTCTCATTGTTGATATCTAGTTTTGCTAAAGATTTGAAGTAGGTAATCTAAGTCAGTGGTTGATTTCTTTAATCGAAATCCATACTGATTTGGCGATATTCTGTTTTCATTCTCTAAGGTATTGTTCAATTTTATGGTCAGCAGATGTTCCATTACTTTCAATTAGCTTGGTTATTTGCGGACAGTTATTTATCATGTCTCATTGTTGATATCTAGTTTTGCTAAAGATTTGAAGTAGGTAATCTAAGTAGGTATACGTACAATATACAATATAATATACAAGGTAGGTACCTACCTACTCGTACCTAGATTTATGATGTAAATAGTGTAGGTAGATATAGAACTGAATTATTACCTACCTGGAACTTGATTTGACCTTCAATTTTGATTATTTAATACAACTAGGTAGATGTACAACTGCACATCTTAAATTGGTTAATTTGATTCAACCTATTGTAAATTGGTAGCTACTTAGCTAATGAAATTCATAGATATGTACGTGAACGCTTTTAAGGAAGAAGGACCCAAGGAGAGGGTCCAAATTTTCGGAGTCTGGCCTACAGTTAAGGAGAAAGGAGAGGGCCCTCGAGGCCCCCCCCTATACATATACCTACATAGGTACTTGAACTTTGTCCAATCGAATATTTCTCACCTATGAATAAGAATTTTTCATCTACATAACATTTTTTTTTTTTTTTTTTTTTTTTTAAAAAAAGGAAATTAAAATATCAAACCCAACAAAGATTTTTTTTTTTTTTTTTTTTTTTTTTATGTAAATACAGGATACTAAATATGCATACCTACATAAGTATGTAATTATATGTAGGTATTACCTATGTATGTACCTATAGCTATAGATAGCAATCAATTCTTTACAATATTATTCAAATTTCATGACTTACCGAAATGTAGAAATCGGTACATTTCGGTAAGTCATGAAATTTGAATAATATATGTAAAGAATTGATTGCTATCTAAATGAGAAGATATTTTAAGGAGTAACATAATAAAAAAATGTATTATGGATAGTTATATAATATGTATAGACTATGTAAGTATGTAGCGTTAAGTTTAGGTGGTAAAATATTTTTCCTCGGTTGTTAAATATTCCACTGGCAAGTTTTTCCTAAACAAAAAAAAAAAAAAAAAAAAAAAAAAATGAATTTATCAGTGGTTGATTTCTTTAATCGAAATCCATACTGATTTGGCGATATTCTGTTTTCATCCTCTAAGGTATTGTTCAATTTTATGGTCAGCAGATGTTCCATTACTTTCCCTGTTGTACTAAGAAGGCATATAGGCCTATATGACGAGGGAAGGCCTTCCGGTTTGCCAGGTTTGTTCAGGAGCACAACTTTCCCTTTTTTCCATTCGGCAGGAAAGATTCCATCCACGAGACATTTGTTAAATGTTTTCAGAAATATATCTGGTCTGTTCATTATTAGTATTTTCAACACTTCTGGTGCTATTCCATCTATCCCAGGTGATTTCTTGTTTTTTATCCTCCCACAGGTTTCTACTAGTTCTTCTATCGTGAATAATTCTATTTCATTTTCTTCCACATGTATTTCATCCCATTGTATTTGTTCATGAGTGGGGAATAGAGTGTCTAGGATTTCTAATTTCAGGTCTCGTGGAATCACAGGTTTTGGGGTGGCGAATTTCCTCATAACGATTTGATATCCTGTCCCCCATATATCTTCTTCCAACTCGTCACATATGGATTTCCAGTTATCTTTCTTACTTTTTTCAATTATGTTCTATAATGTTTTCCTTGCCCTGGCATATTGGTTGTGCAGGTTCCTTGTTATTACTGAGTCTGGGTCTATTTGTCTTCTTCTCGTGTATTTTCTTCGAGCTGCTATGCATTTTTGTCGGGCTTTTTTGACTTCCTCGTTCCACCAATACACATTTTTTCTCCGGGTGACTTTAGCTTCTGGCATCGATTGGTTGCATACTGATTCTAATACTCTCATTAGATCACAAGGTGAGTTAATATTTACACATTCCTCATTGAAAGTTTTAATCAGCTTTTCTTTATTTAGCTTGTTTATATTCCATCGTCTACTTACAGTGTTGATGTCCTCTATATGTTCCCCGACTTCAAAATATATGTATCTATGGTCACTTAAAGATTCCGTGTCCTCCAGAACCTTCCATTTTCTTGTTGTTCCCATTGAAAGTTTTAATCAGCTTTTCTTTATTTAGCTTATTTATATTCCATCGTCTACTTACAGTGTTGATGTCTTCTATATGTTCCCCGACTTCAAAATATATGTATCTATGGTCACTTAAAGATTCCGTGTCCTCCAGAACCTTCCATTTTCTTGTTGTTCTAGCAGCTTGTTCGGTACATATGGTCACATCTAAAAACGAGAACTGCTGATTTCTACAAAATGTCGGAGTTTTTCCGTCGTTCATCATAATAAGATTTTCAGCTGCCATCCATTCATTGAGCATATTTCCTCGAGCATCAGTATATCTATTGCCCCATTCTGGTGCTTTTGCATTTAGGTCTCCTGCAACTACAGTTTTCCTCCCTCCTGCTTCTTGAAATGAAAGAGTTATCTCATCTAAGATTTCTGAGAAGTTATTTATTCCACTATTCGGTGAAATATACACACTGAAAAATATGTGACCTTCTGTCTCAATCCAAACAAAGCTCTTCTTTTTCCCCTGATTCTTGACAAATAATTTTCTGTTTATGTATACGCATGCTCCAAAATCCTCAGACGCTGGCCATTCTTCATTTGTTGCAATATTGATGTTTGGTTCGCTAATGAGGCAAACATCGATATCCAGGTCAATAATTGTTTTCTTCAGTAGCTCTGTCGCACTTCTGCTCCTATTTAAGTTTATTTGTAAAATTTTCATATTGATTTACATTTTTTTCATTACTTGCTTCCTTATTTTCCGAAACGATGGACATGCCATGGTATCTGGTCTGTGGCCTTCTTTGTTACATTGTGGGCAAATGCTCCTTTTTGTACAATCTTGTGTTATGTGACCTGGTTCCATACAGTTAAAGCATCTCGTCACTTCCGTTTTTTCTTGAGCGCAATTTTTGGCTATATGACCCATTCGCAGACAATTGTAACATCTAGGGAGACGTATTCTTTTTTCCACTTGACATATTGTCCAGTTAATCTTTATTTTTTTGATTTCAATCAGTTTGTAATATAGCTCTGTGGACACTACTACCTCTGACATCTGTGTCCCATTTCTCGCCAGTTTAATAGACTTTACTTCAATATCTGAAGGTTCTTCTGTGTTCAAGGCTTTCATCAGTCCATTTACAATATCTTCTTGTTCGGCTAGGGCATCTATTCCTGTGATCATAAGTGTCCTTTCTTCTTTTGGAATGTTTATTGAAAAGTCCGTACCTTTTCTCGACAGGATCTCGCTTTTAAGTTTTTCTGCTTCCCCTCTCTGGTTGTTACTTTTGATATTTCCTTCTTAGTTATTAGTGTTTCTTCTTTGTCTCTGTGTATTTTCTCTTTCTCTTCCGTCCTTTTCTTTTTCCATCATTATCTTTCTGATCATATTTTCTAATATTTTCCAGTTTTCACTGCTTTTTATCATTAGTGGAACTATGTTTTCAGGTGCGATTGTTGTATTCAGCATCCTTTCGGTGTCAGTTCTTAGTGTTCTCCATTTGTCGCATTGGAAGATTGTATGTTCGGCTGTGTCATCGTCCCCATCGCAGTAACTACACTTCGGGTTTAATAGACTTTACTTCAATATCTGAAGGTTCTTCTGTGTTCAAGGCTTTCATCAGTCCATTTACAATGTCTTCTTGTTCGGCTAGGGCATCTATTCCTGTGATCATAAGCGTCCTTTCTTCTTTTGGAATGTTTATTGAAAAGTCCGTACCTTTTCTCGACAGGATCTCGCTTTTAAGTTTTTCTGCTTCCCCTCTCTTCGTTACTATCATCATGGAATCTTCTTTGTATTTTCTTACATTTTTAATCTCAAACCCTTCTTCTGGGATAACCCCTCTCATTGTTTTCGTCATATTTGCGTAGGACATGGTTATAGGTTTTACAATTAGTACTTCTGTGTCGGTTGTTTGTCTTCCTCTCTTTTTTGTTGTTTGAGCTGACAGTGGCGTTGGAACATAAAAGTCTATTTCTATGTCCATATTCTTCATTAATAATTCCAGAATCTTCCTGATCACTTGTCTTCTTTCTTCTTCTACAACCGCTACAGCTATCTTCGTACTATTTGTAGATTGTAGTTCCAGAATTAGTTCAACTAATGCTTTCCTAATATCTTTTACATTTTCTCCTGCGATGAGATAAAGTCTCTTCCTTCCTCCAGACCCTTTTTTGGTTTTCGACACGTTTTCGACGTAACTTGTCTCTCCAGCAGTTAGATCGTTTTCGAGAATATCTTCAACGTCTGGGTGAATTACCTTCGCTGTGTCAAGAATCCCAGATTTGGCTTTATTATCCTTTACAAAGATTACTGTATCAGTTGATTGGTTTGGTATCAATGGATTTCCCACCTTCATGACTGACTTCACATAGCTGTCTTCTGGCCACTCTAAATCACATAAAGATCTCATAATATCAAAGTCTCCATTGCTCTTCTCGTATTCTTCTATTAAGTTTCTTACTTGTGTCCCACATGTCTCCTCCTCTTCTTTATTCACTTCCTTTCGACATTTACAGCATACATTCTGATTCCCTCTTTTCAAAGGTAATTTGTTTCCTTCCAGAAGCGAGAGTAGATTCTTATCCTTTATCGTTTTCACACAGTTTGAAATTTTTTCAATATTCACTTTGATTTCACTTTTTGTGTTTTTTGTTTCTTCGATATGTTTCCGGAGTTTGGCTATATAATTAAAAATCGTATTAAGGGTAGATGCGAAGAACTCTGCATTTTCACTCCAATTCTCATCTTCGTCCTCGGGGGGTATTTCCTTGTTACTTCTATCTTGTTTCTTTCCACTCTCTTGTCTCTTATCCTCTACTTTCCTTGTACTTCGAGGAGAAGGAGGAGGAGATCTGAACATGATAATAAGAGTTTATTCACTCCCTCTCTAAACATGGAAAGTCCGCACCAAACATGTACTACCTCACCAATTACCTTACCAACTCTCCGTCTCTGCTATCACCACTTTCGATATCCGCCACTGGTTGTAAAAATCGGCGTGCGTCTTCTCTAATCAATGAATAAATCAATCACCACACAGATAATTTTGATGTATAGAACAGATGAAAATTCTAGCTACACTTCATTAACAGATACCACAGGAAGAAGTACTATACTGACTCACAATTTATCTTGCACCCTATAGATGCGAGACCTAGGTACTCCCGACTCCGGTTCCTCTGCTATGATGAATGTATTGAACACTGATTAATTGATAACATCACTAATTTATTATTTTTTTTTTTAAACTGTAAATACTTTTTAATTACAAAAGGTATTAAAAAACCAATTACACAATAAAAAAACTTAGAAAAAGCACTTTCCAAAAATATCCAGTTCTAATATATTAGACTGATTTAAGCACTATTTATTATTATTTCAAAATGACTCGAAATAAACGATGTTACTCATTCAATCGTCTCGATCAGAAGAGCATAGGGTTAGGTAGCATGCAAAATGAATAACATGGGATAAACAAGAGTCTTCTAGTCCGAGGGTCGGGATATCATGACAGAATATTAAAGAAGTAAATAAGGACAAGACTTAGAAGAAGAAAGAAAGAAAAGATATAGAAGGAGGAAAAGGAAGTGCAAAGAAAATAGAAAGGAAGAGAAAAAGAGAGGGGAAGAAAAAAATTGCACAAAGGTAATTCAGAATTTTCGAAATTTTAATGCTTACCCCTTGGAAGTTAGATGGTAACTCCCTCCAATGGTATGGCAATGGTATGGTCATGTGATGAGAAGGGATAAAGATTATATTGGAAAGAAAGTGAGCAGAATAGAAGTGACAGGACGCAGAGCAAGAGGCAGACCGAAGAAGAAATGGGAGAATTGCGTAATAATGCATGAGCTTTTTTAAGATAAAACATTCCTTGTTTATCCTGCCCAGATAGGTACCAGCAGTCTTTTCAGTTTTTAGAAACAAATCAGTTCAGAATGTTCGGATCAAACACCATTCAAGATTAAACAATATTTGAGACTAGATACCTAACAATAATATGTAGAAGGAGCCCCAATTGAGGGATTATAGGAACCCCAAGAAGTGTTTTCTTGAATTTATTTATTATTTACTATTATTTATTTACATAAGTTTTGTCCTCTTTATAAACATTATTTAACCATGAAAGCATCACAGGCCATTCGCCGACCCCACTTGAGTGGGAAAAGGTAAAGAAGAAGAAGAAGAAGAAGATCCCTTGGAAGTTAGAAGGTAAAACGTTTTTCCTTTGCTCCCCCAGGTGTTTCAAATTCCGAAACCACTTCCTCAATGGAACAGGAGCGCTACCTCTCCATCCTAGTGTCCCTCACACCGCTTGCTCAGTTACGTCAGAGTTGTGGCTGGGGCATGTCAGATTCTAGTCTCAGTATTAACTCGCTGCTATTGGCGGCGGAAGACAACACGCTGACACCGGAGAATTCTCGTCGCTCCAACCCGTTCAGCAAACCTATGTCTACCATGGGGTGAGTGGAACACGGTTTTTCTTTCTTATTAATTAAATTAATGAATGAATGAACTGTTAGCTTTATTTATACAAATATGTATGTCAACAATGTTAAAGCTAATACCTACATATAATACTTAATACTAATATCTAATCAAATTTAATGAAATTATTATCAAATCATGGAATCTCTTTGGTAAAGCAGAAAGCTTTTTCACAAATTTGGTGTGGTAAAGCTGAGAGTTTTTTCACAGTTTTTGTTGTGGTAAAGCAGAACGGTTTTGCACAATTTTTGTCTTCTGAGTTAAGTCTACAGTTCACTAAACTAATGGAGGAGTTGCAAATGGGTAAAAATTATAAATAAATGGTCAATTCCTATGTAAAAAGTTGGGAAAAATCCAAATCTGAGGTCAAACATGCCAAAAACAATCTGACATGACACGTAAACACGATCACGCCGACGCACGCCACAGCTGCTCTGAAAATAGCGTAAAATATTAAAACAGCGTAAAATAGGAGATGTCTAAGCAAATTAATTAATTTGATGATTAGGTTTCTGAGCAAATAGAACGTAGTAGGTACAGACTAGAAATTACAATTACTCGTACCTATCTATTTGTAATAGTAATTGCATTAGGTAATACAATAATTTCATTAGTTATGATTGGGATAATAAAAAATCATCAAGCTCCTAGATGCGAATGATACGATCATTATTGAATATTACATACTCGTACATACTTATAGTCCTAGTGTCCTGTGTAGTTGGCGATCTTCTTAATCTTTCTTAATAAATAAAATTAGAGAACCTTTTTAATTTTCAATAGAAACGTAGAAAAAGATATAACATTTTTTGAAAATAAACTGCGAGAAGTTATACTATGAAAATAACGCGAAAATTGACTAAATTGTTGCATATTGCATACACAGAAACATGTACATGTATGTCTGTCTGTTACGGCGCTGTTACTCTGATGGAACTTTTGTTGTTCTCTTTTCACGAAAAAACGGCTCGGCCGATTTTGATGAAATTTTTTGTGGTTGTTGAGAAGAGTAGGTACTGAGGGTGACATGGGCTATTTAAATTTGTCATATTCCATCCCGACTCAAAACGGCAGCACCTCAAAGTTATGACTCTTATGCCACGCTGATCCCGCACAAAGGACGGGTCAACCACTAGTAAATTCATATAACCCAAGGGACTGCTGATCGACTACCAATAGTGACAAATTCGATTCCCAATTCCCCACACGGGGCGGATTTCATCCTCAACAGATAAGGTTCGCTCGCGGAACGGCTGGCTTTCTCCTATCCTGTCTTTCTTATTTCTCCGCTTTCGGGAGGATAAGACTTTAGCAAGTTACAGTTCCCTCTATAGCAACCCTCTAAAAGAGGGGAAAATCCTTATACCTACCTATGGGTTTCCAGAAAAAAAAAAAAAAAAAAAAAAAAAATTTAGGAATATAAGTTTTCAATACTGGGGGTTTCCAAAAAAAAAAAAAAAAAAAAAAAAAAAACTTTAGGTATATGAGTTTCCAATATCAATCTACATGCAGTTCGACCCCTTCAATCAACATAGTGTGGACGAACCCTGTACGTACGTAAAGACAAAAGATATGTATAGTTAAAGTTGCCTGTGTGCGGTTAAAAAATGTGGTTTAAAAATCTGCGACGCAAAATATTCCAGTTACAATGAACCAAGATAAAGGTAGATAAATATGTACCTACCTACAACATGTATATTACATACAGAGATACATACACATACAGAGAGATATGTATATTACATACTGAGATATAAAGTTAAGTAAGTTTAAGCTAAAATGGAAAAAATTTAATAGTCTCTCTTTAACTCCAGCGTCCTAGTTCTGACACACAGTCGGATGTAGCAAGAAAAGCTTCAGACCAAGGTCTGTCGGACGGTCTGAGGTCTGAGTATGAGTAATCATAATCACCCAGTCACGCAATATTTGTCTCCAATTTCTACCACGTCTTTCATTATGAATTTCACTATTTCAGGTGCAGACATTTCACCGCGCCGTCCTATACATCCTGGGAGAGAAAGCACAGATGAAGGGTATGAAACCAGACAACCAAGGTCTGTCGGACGGTCTGAGGTCTGAGTATGAGTAATCATAATCAGCCAGTCACGCAATATTTGTCTCCAATTTTTATACCACGTCTTTCATTATGAATTTCACCATTTCAGGTGCAGACATTTCACCGCGCCGTCCTATACATCCTGGGAGAGAAAGCACAGATGAAGGGTATGAAACCAGACTCCATACTGGACCAAGGTCTGTCGGACGGTCTGAGGTCTGAGTATGGGTAATCATAATCACCCAGTCACGCAATATTTGTCTCCAATGTTTACCACGTCTTTCATTATGAATTTCATTATTTCAGGTGCAGACATTTCACCGCGCCGTCCTATATATCCTGGGAGAGAAAGCACAGATGAAGGGTATGAAACCAGACTCCATACTGAAAACAGATTATATCCCTGTGGAATATGCTGATATTCGGCACACCAAGGCTGCGTTCAAGAAACTAATGCGTGCCTGTATACCCAGCCGAACTAATGCAGAACCTGACCAGACCTTCCTAAAGTAAGTATAAGTACCAAGCAGAGACTACTTCATAGCTCACATAACATTCTTGCAACTTTCGTGAAAATCGGGCAAACGAGAGTTATGTTAAAAGAAACTAAAACAATACGAATCGACTTCAGTTTATTCCATTATAAATTGTGATTTTCCCAAGTTAGCTGTCCTCCCTCTAAAGGCCCAATGTCTTTTTGGTTTTGTAGGCTGATATGTCCAATGTCCAAAATTTTGGATATTGGGTCTTTAGAGGTTAAGTACCTTCCTAAAGTAAGTTTAAGTACCTTCCTAAAGTAAGTATTAAGTACTATGTAGAGACTACTTCATAGCTCACATAACATTCTTGCAACTTTCGTGAAAATCGGGCAAACGAGAGTTATGTTAAAAGAAACTAAAACAATACGAATCGACTTCAGTTTATTCCATTATAAATTGTGATTTTCCCAAGTTGGCTGTCCTCTCTCTGATTTCCCAGACTGCTTTGTTACAGTTCCCTCTATCAAACTTCTTCAAATAAATATAATAATAATGATGATCCATCCCTGTTTGTTTAATTTCAGACAAATCGAGAGTTCGCAGTGGCTTCAACAAATCCAGAACATTATGCAACTATCAGGGGCGGTCGTAGACTTGTTGTACCTTCCTAAAGTAAGTATTAACCTCTAAAGGTCCAATGTCTTTTTCGTTTTGTAGGCTGATATGTCCAATGTCCAAAATTTTGGATATTGGGTCTTTAGAGGTTAAGTACCTTCCTAAAGTAAGTTTAAGTACCTTCCTAAAGTAAGTATTAAGTACCTTCCTAAAGTAAGTATTAAGTACCTTCCTAAAGTAAGTTTAAGTACCTTCCTAAAGTAAGTATTAAGTACTATGTAGAGACTACTTCATAGCTCACATAACATTCTTGCAACTTTCGTGAAAATCAGGCAAACGAGAGTTATGTTAAAAGAAACTAAAAGAATACGAATCGACTTCAGTTTATTTCATTATAAATTGTGATTATCCCAAGTTAGCTGTCCTCTCTCTGATTTCCCAGACTGCTTTGTTACAGTTCCCTCTATCAAACTTCTTCAAATTAATATAATAATAATGATGATCCATCCCTGTCTGTTTAATTTCAGACAAATCGAGAGTTCGCAGTGGCTTCAACAAATCCAGAACATTATGCAACTATCAGGGGCGGTCGTAGACTTGTTGGATGTTCAGGGAAGTTCTGTGATGCTGTGCCTGGAAGATGGATGGGACATAACGTGCCAAGTGAGTATAACCGGCCCTGTGCTTATTTTTTTTATTAATTTTTTTTCTTTTAATAGGAGGGGTTTCCGCTCTTCCTCCAAACCACTATTTTGTGTCCTTTGGTACTGAACACTGTACTTTTATGAAGGTCCATAATTAAGGAACCTGATGACGTAGTGGTCAATTCACTCTTCTGGTAAATAGGAAGACTTGGGTTCAATCCCGAGGCATGGTATTTTATCCTTTTTCTAGAATACAGAAATCTGCTCCTGAGTTTATAATAAGTTAATAAGCTTCCCAGATGAGATGATTGGAATGTAAATTTACAATGAATGATCAATAATAAATAATCCTTTTTCTTTGAAAATTTTTCTCCCCCAGCTATCGTCCCTAGCACAACTATGTCTGGATCCATACTATCGTACGTTGGAAGGGTTTCGTGTTCTAGTTGAGAAGGAATGGATCGCGTTTGGTCACCGGTTTAGTCACCGAAGTAATCTCAACGTTCACTCACCGGCTTCAGGATTCACGCCAACCTTCCTCCAGTTCTTGGACGCTGTACATCAGGTATGAAGTGTTTGTATACCCCAAATTGAATTTTAACTAGTACTTACTAGTAGTTTAGTATCAAACTTCTCATACTTCTGGGGAAGAAAGATTTGAAGGGAAAGAAGAGAACACGGAAAGTAAGTAAGTACTTTAGTAGACCTCAGTATCTTACAGGCTCTCTTGGGCCCAGAATTTAATGAGTATTTATTTTTTCTTTATTTAGGTGGTTCAATGTAGATCAGAGCATACCAGATGCATTCTCCTATGTCCTGGAAGAAATTCATAGACTGGAGAGTGAGCTGGGACTACTGCCACAGAAATGGAAAATGCTGTGGGATAAATTAGAACTGCCTACCACAGACTCTCTCACGGTAAGAATTCGTTCCTTCATAAATCTATACGTATATATTTTTTGTTCACAATTACTATTCAGTTACCGTTAATATTTTCTTTATTTATTTTGTACTGTACAGTTGATATAGTTAAAAAAAGAGATAAGTATGATCCCAGCCACAAAATGGGTAATTGAGCTCCAAGGGTTGGATGGTAGAGAATGCCTCTGCCAAATAGCATGGAAAAAAAGACTAATAGACACTTGTATTAACCACGCCCAACGTTGCTTAACTTCAGTGATCCTTAGGGAACGGTTGCATTCAACGAGCTATCGCCGCTGGGTTTTAAGACTTTTGATTGGTCCTTGCAGTTGGTTACCTATATTCTACCTATCTTCGTCAGTGCTTCAGTAATGGAAATCAAATCTAATCATGAATTCTTCGTGGTAAAGCAGAGAGGTTCTTCACAACTTTAGTGGGTATCACAGCATTACTAACTGCCTCCTTTACTATTAGCAACGTCAATCTTTTTACACTGCTAATGCCGCCACAGGTCACTACTCGATTATTAAAGTAGCTACTCATGAAACCTCACGAGGATACGTATATATTTTTTGTTCACAATTACTATTCAGTTACCGTTAATATTTTCTTTATTTATTTTGTACTGTACAGTTGATTAGCCTCTAGAAAGGTAGGTAGGCAGATAGGAAGGAAGGAAGGTAGGAGATAGGTAGAGATACCTACCGAGTACCTATTAATTAGTTACCTCACCAAATTATAGGCTGAATAGGTACCTACTCGTGGCTTGTGACGTTAAAAGCCCTGTCTCTCTTACCTCTAAACTCGTTATCTTTATTACCTATCTTCAAACACAAATGTGTGAGTACGTACCTTGCCAATTAGCTTAGTGCTGCGGTTACCAACCTAGGGGAAATTGTGCCCCGCGGGGGAAAATGTGTGTTTTTTTTTCTGCATTAGTAGGAGAATGGTAACGTAATCTAAGGTAGTTTAAAAATACATAATTATTGATTTTTTTTTTTTTTAAGAGGTTTGACAGAGGGAACTGTAACTTCTATGGTCTTATCGTCCCGAAATCGAAGAGAGAAGGAAGACAGGATAGGAGAAAGCCAGCCGTTCCGAGAACGAACATAGTCTTATCGTCCCGAAATCGAAGAGAGAAGGAAGACAGGATAGGAGGAAAGCCAGCCGTTCCGAGAACGAACATTATCTATAAAATCCGCCCCGGGCGGGAATCGAACCCGCGGCCTAGCGCTTACGAGGCAGACGCACTACCAACTAAGCTAACTAGGCTGGCCATAATTATTGAGCCAACTTTTTTCAGCAATAAAAAAAGAAAGGTCAGGAAGTCAGCCAAGCTAGCTTGGAGGGTAGCTCGTCTACTCGTCTGCCTTGTATATTGTAACCACTACTTGGTGGGTTCGATTCCCGCCCGGGGCGGATTTTATCCTAGACAGATAAGGTTCGCTCTCCGAGAAGCTAGCTTTCTCCCATCCTTGTCTTCCTTCTCACTTCGCTTTCAGTACCTACGATAAGACCTTAGCAGTTACAGTTACCTTTTCCAAACCTGTAAAAAAAAAGTTTAGGGACCACTCGCCTAGTGGTTTGAATAACCTCAAGCAGGTGTCAACTAGAGGTACTAAATAGGTATGAAGGTACATACCTATTTAGTAGGTACTTAGGTATGCAGAAGATTGGCAACTTAAAACGCGTGTCTTCGAACACAAGTCATGTCTAATCAGTTGCTGAAATACGACTGAAATATTAGGACCGAGTTTGGTGCTTTCGAGTGTCTGACTCCGTCAGATAATTTTCTATAACATACGTGAGTTGAGCGCCTTTTTAGTTACCAAATCGTAATTCGTAAAAAAAATCACGTTTTAGTCCCTAGGTATAGGTAAGTACCTACTAAAAAAATAATACAATATAAAATAATAAAGAAATGAAAAAAATCTTTCTTTTTCGACGAGTGCTTAAAACCTTTTCTTATCACTAGTGAAATATTTTAGTTCGGAAAAGGTCAGGGTGAAAAAAAAGCTATTATTTTCGCCACCTAATACCTACCTACCAAGGTATAGGTATGTAGTAGGTATCTAACTATTCATTCTAATGTAACATTGATTGAAAAACCTAGTGACGTTAAAAAGAAAGTGAAGAAATGAAAAAATTCTGATAACCTTTTAGTAAAGAAAATACACTCGAAGGTAGAAATTTGGGGACAATGTTGGGTTTCATGGTT
Source organism: Diaphorina citri (assembly GCF_000475195.1). Taxonomy (NCBI): domain Eukaryota; kingdom Metazoa; phylum Arthropoda; class Insecta; order Hemiptera; family Psyllidae; genus Diaphorina; species Diaphorina citri. The sequence continues at coordinate 140,562 of NW_007377461.1, forward strand.
TCATCCCTTTAGTCTTGAAGCCTTTTCTGATGGTCTTGAAAAGGTTTTGAAACCTTTTTATGGTCATCATGAACTTTTATCATGATAATTGTCTTCCATATACTCATACATCCCTTCTTGTTTCACATTAGTAGAGTTCATAACTTTTGGCGGTAAAATTTGAAATTTATTTCAAGGCCCATTTTCTATCCCCACTACCAAAAAGTCTTCAATTTGTTTATCCCCACCACCGAAGAAGAAGAAGAAGAAGAAGAAGAAGAAAAAAAAAAAACATGCATTGATTGACATTTGATATGAAAATAGCTGTCTAAGTAAAGAGATGATGTCCTGAATTTTTTTGTACTCAAGTGTAGTATAGTTATGAATGCTTATACCTACTCACTTACCTACCTAGCTTGGTATACGAGTATACGTAGGTACACATATTTATGATGTAGATATCCCTAATAGTACAAGTACCTATAAAGAAGTTTAAACTTTAGTAATAGCGAAACTGCGAAACGTAGATAATTTTTACCGAATAATGATGTGTGTTGAGATGGTGAATAAAGAAACGAAATAAATTATTAATTATCTAAAAAGAAAATAAAAACCTATCACTATTCTCTTCCTATAATGTTCAAAAATCTAAAAACGAGTTTTCTTTTCAAGTTTGTTGGCTTACTTGGATTAATACCTACTTACTGTAGGTATATCTAAATTACCTACCTATTGTTGGTGAAATAATCTAGGTAGGTATTAGGAGTAGGTAATAATTTATTACCTACTTATAACTGTCTTGTACCTAGCTACTAAATAGGTGCCCTTACGTGGAGTACCTAAGTTAGGTACCTAGATAAATAGTTTTTTTTTTTTTTTAAAATGAAAATACAAGTAGGTACTTGGCTTTTTATGAGTTGATAAAAATATCAATTTTTCTACTAATCCTTTAATAATAGTAGTGAGGCTAAACTGAGCGTCCAGATAACAGAAGACCGCAGGTTCAATTACAGAAGACCAGCTGAGGCAGAGAATTTTCTAAATACTTTTAATGACCCTTTTATTTTTTGTCCTCTGAATTCATTGATCAAAGTTACAAGTTTGACCACATTCCACACTGTACCTACTGAACCTGAACGTCTTGACTGTATAGCTATATACATACGTACCTGTAGGTACATATTTATTGTCTCAGTATAATGAATAACCACCCTGTAAAACTCGGTACCGTCACTTTTCAATCACCCTGTATGTATCTTCTATGTTCCATATGTCTTAATAATTAAATGTTAGTGCCAAACATCAACTCGTCAATTTAAAACAAACATTCCGATATTTTAAAAAAGATTTAAAAATAGTGTCCTCTGTTCTCTGTATACTGACCCAGTTAATCTATTTTGTGGTGAATAAGATCGGGAAATATTAAATATACTCGACGGAATTTCCCAGGGAAAATTTCGACCAGGTAGTTGAAGCACTAGGTATACCTACCAGGTTCATATACTTCAAGCTGATTGGTTCAAGTACTTCAATTTAATTGGTCAGATGATCAGTCTTGGATCGCATGTTATAAGGCTTGCAAAATCCCCCGGTTCATCTTTCAAGATGTAAGGAGGTTTTTCCCAAAGATGATATTTGATTAGTTTGATGATTAGGTTTCTGAGAAAATAGAACGTAGTAGGTACACATACATACTTATAGTCCTAGTGTCCTGTGTAGTTGGCGATCGTCTTAATATTTAATAATTAATAAATAAAATTTGAGAACCTTTTTAATTTTCAATAGAAACGTAGAAAAAGAATTAACATTTTTTGAAAATAAGAAACAGCGAGAAGTTATACTATGAAAATAACGCGGAATTCGACTAAATTGTTGCATATTGCATACACAGAACCATGTAGATACATGTATGTCTGTCTGTTACGCTGTTACTCTGATGGACCTTTTGTTGTCCTCTTTTCACGAAAAAACGGCTTGACCGATTTTGATGAAATTTTTTGTGGTTGTTGAGAAGAGTACTGAGGGAGACATAGGCTATTTAAATTTGTCATATTCCATCCCGACTCAAAACGGCAGCACCTCAAAGTTATGACTCTTATGCCACGCTGATCCCGTACAAAGGACGGGCCAACCACTAGTAAATTCATATAACTCAAGGGACTGCTGATCGACTACCAATAGTGACGAATTCTATTCCCTATTCCCCGCACGGGGCGGATTTCATCCTCAACAGATAAGATTCGCTCGCGGAACGGCTGGCTTTCTCCTATCCTGTCTTCCTTATTTCTCCGCTTTCGGGAGGATAAGACTCTAGCAAGTTACAGTTCCCTCCAGAGCAACCCTCCTAAAGAGGGGAAAATCCTTATACCTACCTATGGGTTTCCAAAAAAAAAAAAAAACTTATATGTATGAGTTTCCAATATCAATCTACATGCAGTTCGACCCCTTCAATCAACATAGTGTGGACGAACCCTGTACGTACGTAAAGACAAAAGTTATGTATAGTTAAAGTTGCCTGTGTATATAACTTTATATGAGTTTCTAATATCAATCTGCATGCAGTTCGACCCCTTCAATCAACATAGTGTGGACGAACCCTGTACGTACGTAAAGACAAAAGATATGTATAGTTAAAGTTGCCTGTGTGCGGTTAAAAAATGTGGTTTAAAAATCTGCGACGCAAAATATTCCAGTTACAATGAACCAAGATAAAGGTAGATAAATATGTACCTACCTATAACATGTATATTACATACAGAGATACATACACATACACATACAGAGAGATATGTATATTACATACAGAGATATAAAGTTAGCAACTCAGCAACCTCTTCATATCTGAGATACGAGAGAGAGAGAGAGAGAGAGAGAGAGAGTAGAGAGAGAGAGAGAGAGAGAGAGAGAGAGAGAGAGAGAGAGAGAGAGAGGGAAGAGAGATATACGATTTCTTCCCCCAAAACTGGGAACGGGCTCTGAGGTAATCAGCAAAGCGCTGTACTGAGGTTTGTCGTCGTTGATCGACATGGCGCATCGCCTTTTACCAATTTTTGCATGTAGGCGCTTGGAGTTGAAGACCCCACGGGAAAAAAGATGGGAGTCCACCTTTTCTCATTTCGAGAAAATCGCGTTTTAAACTTTGAAACGCTATTACTAAATGCTAACACTTGGGATTTTAATTTTTTTTTTCGCTAATCGGTGGAAAATATTGTTGAGCATATATCCTATGGTGAATTGAAACATAAGCACTTGTAGGGAAAATTTAAAAATTAAAATTGTATTCAAAGGTCAAACAAAAAACATCAATAAAGATGAGAGTCCAGGGGTGAAACTGGACATTCATCTTTTTTGCTGTTAAAACTTATAAAAAATGAAAAAACAAAGTAGGTATGTGGTTTTTCCTACCTTAAGCATTGAATAATATTAAATTATTTTAATAATATTACCACAAACCGCCCGTAGCCGTAGAACTGACTTTTGGCACGCACTAATTACAACTGAAATTTATTAGAACCGACAAGTTAAAACAACAGAGAAAGCTTAAATCACGTGGAAACTGGGATCTTGGACTCTCATCTTTCTTGCTGTGACTCTGCGACATTCATCTTTCTTTCCGTGTGTATGATATTTTCAAATCGTTCTAGCTCTGTACCCTCATTGTTTTTCGCATTTCTGACTTCAAAAATCGATAGTTTTGGGGGGGAAGTACTATGCAACGTATCTAACTCATTTTTTTGAAAATTGGACTCCCATCTTTTTTCCCGAGGGGTCTTCAAATGAAAATAATATCATCCATAATCATAAATTTCTGTATCTATTCAGACAGGTACAGTCAAACCCGAGGGAATTTCCCTAGAAAAATTATTTTTCTAACTTATCCAGGTTTCCCAATTACCTACAGTTTTTTATAAAATGAAGGGGCCACGATTGTATTTCCTTTTATACAGGTTTTCTCTTTAGACAAGTTCGACTGTGATGATTTAAAAAAAAAAAAAATGTGTAGGAGAAAATTGAAGAGGTAGAAAGAAAAAGTGGAAACAAATCTAAATTCTGTTCGGATACGAACCCCCACACTCCAGGCCCAGAGGCTATCTCGGTTTGACCTTGTCTGTAGATATCACTGGATTGACTTGCATGGATTCGGTTCACCTTGAACTTGGTCCAAATTCCAACCTACCTGTGGCTATGTTTGTGCTAAATTTAGAATCAACATGACAAGTTGCGTCGCTATGTTTTAGAATCAACTCAGAGATCGACAGGCAACAGGCAGGTATGTACATTGTACAACATATTGTACATAAACCTAGGTATAGTAAGCTACATATAAGTAAGTTATACCCAGTTGATTGAGTGAATGAAGTGAAGTCGAAGTTAGAAATTAAGGACAGGATAGGAGAAAGCCAGCCGTTTCGAGAACGAACTTTATCTGTTTGCGATAAAGTTCGCCCGAGCTAGTGATGTTCGATCTCGAATAAAAGATTGATCTTTTGAATCGATTCGAATCAGAAGGCTAAAAATCGATCCATCAGATCGATCTCACCTAAACAATCGATCTCAAGAAAATCGATCTTCGATCTTTCACGCACTTGTGTTTTGTGACTTTTGTGTGAAAAACTCAAAAACATGAAAAAGGTCGGTATGCTTTAGAATCAACTCAGAGATCGACAGGCAACAGGCAGGTATGTACATTGTACAACATATTGTACATAAACGTATAGGTATAGTAAGCTACCTAAGTAAGTTATACCCAGTTAATTGAGTGAATGAAGTGAAGTCGAAGTTAGAAATTAAAGGAGAAAGCCAGCCGTTTCGAGAACGAACTTTATCTGTTTGCGATAAAGTTCGCCCGAGGCGCCACTGCTTCGTACCACTGTAGAACTTTGTAACTCATGTACCTACTTAGTGATGGTTGATAATATTATATATAGATATTGTTAATAACTTGATATTATAAACTTTGAAAACGGGATACCATGTCAAGTACTAATTAATACTAAAATAAGAAGAGAATAAGTCTTCACTTGACTAAAAAATAAACGAATTTATTGATGGAAAAGAGTCAACATGTTTCAACATCTCATGATGCCATCCTCAGGACTAAATTGAAAAATTGTAATGAAAGAAAAATATAAACAAACCAATATAAACATATGAGGTATGTACTGTCATGTGTTTATATTGGTTTGTTTATATTTTTCTTTCAATACAATTTTTCAATTTAGTCCTGAGGATGGCATCATGAGATGTTGACTCTTTTCCATCAATAAATTCGTTTATTTAGTCAAGTGAAGACTTATTCTCTTCTTACCTATTTTAGTAATAACTTGATATTGATACAAATTACAAAGCTGAATGATAATTATTATACAAACCTCTTTTACGGTCGGGCTTATGAAAGAAACAGGCAGTGCAATAGTCCTAAACTAAAATGGACGCGGCACATCAGGGATCAGGAAGAGACCGCCTTAACATAATAATAATAATATGAAAGAAACAATAATCCACATCAGCCAAAAATATCTTTTTGTGACCAATCAACTGATTACTGATCCAATGCTGATTTCAAACGCCCCCCCCCCCCAAAAAAAAAACCGCACGAACATATAACTCGTTATATAAA